>NC_077239.1:44726061-45032847 GCF_947179165.1 Solanum dulcamara | reverse complement strand
TTATAAGCTGCCCTGATGTCTTTTCATACAGAGTCAAGGTCTTCATAATAATCTGGAGAATTTCCTTCCTTCCGGAGGAAAAGATGATAACATCATCCGCAAAACTCAAATGATTAATCTGTGGGCCTCTTTTCTCCATATGAAAACCATGGTAGAAGTGGTAATTATGAAGACTATTCAACATTCTGGACAGCACCTCCGCTCCCAAAATGAATAAGGCGGGAGAAAGAGGATCACCTTGTTTGAGCCCTCTGGTGGAGTGGAAAAAACCATGTCTAGCCCCATTAACGATAACGGAGTACCAATTGTTAGACATGATTCGCCAAATCATATCAATAAAGGTCTCACCGAAGCCCATCCTTCTCAGTACTAGACAAGTATAGGACCAGGAGACTCTATCATATGCTTTGGCCATGTCTAACTTGATAACCACGTTTTCGCCAATAACAGGCTTTCGGATATCGTGGATAATCTCCTGTGCTAGCATGATATTTTCGGAGATGCTTCTTCCTTTTACAAACCCGGACTGATTGAGAGAAATAAGACCGGGGAGAATTGGAGCAAGCCTGAGGCAAATGAGTTTTGATATGATCTTATTGGTGAAGTTACTAAGACTAATGGGTCTATAGTCAGAGAGTGTGTTGGGGTGATCTACCTTTGGGAGCAAGACCAAACAAGCATGAGAAAAGAACTTAGGCATAGCATACCCTCCGAAGAAAGAAGTAACCACTGCTAGTAGGTCCTCCGAAATAATCTCCCAGCAAGCTTGGAAGAATTTTCCATTCATACCGTCCGGACCAGCTGCAGAGTTAGGATTCATAGAGAAGACTACCTGTTTCAACTCTTCAATGGTAGGCGTGGCTTGAAGGCTTTCATTCTGAGCATCTGTGATCATTCTAGGAACGTAATTCAAGATGTTCTCCGGAATTTCTGAAAATGATCGCATGCTGCTCTAGCAATGTGTTCGTCGCCTTGAATACAATCCCCTTCTTCGTTGGTAACCTTGTGAATGAACAATCTCCTTCTCCTACCACGGATTAAAGCATGGAAATACTTGGTGTTAGCATCTCCATCCTTGAACCAATGTAGTTGAGTTTTTTGTTTGAGAATGTTCTCTTCAATTTTAAGAAATCTGATGTATTCGGCGTTGAGAGCATGCAATTGCATCCTGTTCTCTTCATTATTGGACACTAACATATTTTCTTCGGCACTTTTCACCAATTCTTCATATTCCTTAACCTTGGCAAAAATGTCGCCAAATTCCACTCGCGACCATTTGCTAAGGGTGGAGGAAAGCCTTTTCATTTTTTGGTGGAAGGACCACATTGGATTCCCAGTCAGGGGTCTGTCCCAACAGGAATCTACAGTTTCGAGAAAAGTAGGGTTATCCACCCAACAATTCAAGAATTTAAAATATTTAATAGCGGAATCCTGCCTAGCATTCATCTCTATTAGTAAAGGGTTATGGTCAGAACCAGTAGAGGGGAGATGGGTGACTGAAGTGTGAGGCATAGCGGCTAACCAATTATCGGACACCATAGCTCTATCGAGTCGCTTCCATATTCTTTTATGCATATCTCGTTGATTACACCAAGTGTAGTCTGAGCCATGATACCCCAAATCCGTTAGGCCACATGCTTCAATAACGCTTATAAACTCAAAGCTTTTTTGCATGTTGTAAGGGATTCCACCTAGTTTCTCAGTAATGGAGGTGATGACATTGAAGTCCCCAACTGTGCACCAAGGAAGGTTAGTGGAAGCGTGGTGCAGGAGCCTATCCCAAAGCGGTCTTCTAAGAGTATCTTTGCATTTTCCATAAACAAAAGTCGTGAGAAATGCATTTTGATGCTCTACGTGTTTTATCTCGCAAGTGATCTGTTGGTCGTCAACATCAATAACTTTACAATCAACATCTTGAGTCCAGAAGATCCAAATCTTGCCATTAGGATTGCAAACGGACTTATCCATACCAAGGTTGATTCTAAAGGTTTGGAGATGAGCATTGTTGGAAAAAGGTTCTAGGATGGAAATGATGGACGTTTGATGGATATGTTTGAGTGACTTTAGTCTGTCTATGACTCCTTTGGTATTGATACCTCTAGCATTCCAAACAATTGTGTTAATCATTGATGGGATCTAAGGTTGTGGAGCCTAGTGTTTGGTCTGCTAATAGGAGCATGAATAGTTGTAAATTTTGGATTGTGATGAATGCCTCTAGGTGATAGGCCTTGCTTATTAGCTAGCTGGTTCATCTCATCATTCGTGACCTTAGTAGTGGTCTTGGATGGTGCAGCTATACTATTGGACTGTTCATCAGTCTCTTCTTCATTCTCAAGTTCAACCTCACCTTGAAAGTCTTGGTCATATTCATCCTCCGAATGAATAACCCCATATTCATCATCACTATCAGGAGTTGAAGTTTGAGCATCATTGTTAGTGCAAAGGATGTTGGTGGCATTTTCAGGTTGCGTAAAAGGAGCTGGCTGAATATTCAAAGGGGTAAGATTAAGAGGGTCTTCACAACTAAAATCAGGGCTCCTTATTGGTGTGCTTTGATCTAAGAGTACATATTGTGAGCAAGAGTTTGAAAACACCTCACCATTGTTATCTTTTCCACCTGTATCAGCAGTGGTTGGAGGGGTAGGGGTTGCAGCTTCTTGCTTCTTTTCTTGTTTCTTCTTTCTAGTTCTCTTTTTCCGTAGTGTTTTAGAGGTAGCTTGCTGGTTATAGGGACTAGGACTAGCTGAGAATTCTATACCACTAATGGTTGCATTGTCTTTTTGTTTGGAGTTAGAATGTTGCACTTGGTGGGAACTAAGACTAGAGGTTTGATCACTTGAAGTAATGCTGAAACTGCAACCATAATGTTGGTCATTTTCAACATTTTCAGTGTGATCTACACCTTGACTGTTGTGCTGAATTGATATTAGTTTAGGGGCCACAACTTGCACACTCTTTTCCTTCAGAGTAGAAGCTGAAATAGGGCCAAAACCATGCAAATTTTGCTCCAAACCTGCAGCTGCAGGTCTTGATCCCTGCATCTGGGTAGCCTTATTGTGCACCCTATTTTCCTGGGAGTTTTGAGGCTGATAGGGGGCTGCAGTATTGGTCATTTTCTTGGTGGGAATAGGAGCATCTGCAGGTCTTTGTTTCTGCATCTGAATGGCCCTATTGTGCACCCTATTTTCTTCCATAGTAGCAGCTGAAGTAGCATCCAGGACATGTATAGCTTCCCTCAAGCCAACAGTTGCAGAACCTCCCAAGACTTGCAGGTTCTGAGCAACCTGTTGAGTCATTTTTTGGCTCTGGTTTGCCCCTACATCTACACTCCTGAACTGCTGCTGCTCAGTTCTCAAAGAAGGACTTGAAAGCCTTCCAGAATCAACTGTGGTCTCACATCCAATGGTCACAGCAGGGGGCAGTTTGGAGGCCATTTTTTGAGCATCAACTGAATCTCTTTTATTAACATGCTGGGAAGAAGAATGCTGAATATGTGAAGTGGTAGCAGGAGCTCTAAAGTCATTCCTAGGGTCAACCATAAGGTTCTCATGCAAAACATGAGACACAACCCCCCCTCTGGATACCCCTTCCTGCAGGTTAGTTGGCTTCTCCTGAATCCCACCATCCTCACCTCCGTTAACTACTTCAGCAGCAGCAGTTAAAACATTCAATACATTAAAACTACTGGGGGAGCCATGGGGGATTAGGAGCATTGAGTCAATACCTGGTTGATGCTCGTGCTGTCCATTTTGAATTGCATCAGTCATAGCAACAATATTACAATCAATACCTGTATTCATGGCTTGAGTGGGTCTATATACCTGTTGAGTGTTGCCTTGTATCGTTTGGGTGTTTTGCACAGTTTGAGTCTTACCTTTGAAGTTTCTTCGTTTTTGGGTTTCCCATTGGTTGTTTGAGATTTGATTCCTGTTTTGGTTGGTTGAGTCCTCTTGTGCTTTGCGACTTCCTTCTTGATTTGTGGTGGTAGTTTCTTCTAGTGGTACCTGTTGCCTGAAACTTATAGCATTAGTTAAGACAATAGGAGTAGAGATCATACCTGTGATTTTTGGCGACGCATCTTTCTTTGGCTCTTCTTCCTTGTCTTTGGCCTTGTTGCGTTCTGTATCTCTTCTGCTGACGGGGCAAGCAAGAGGAGTATGACCTTGGTGTTTGCAGTAAGTACAGTAAAGGGGGACATCTTCATATTCGATGTCCTGCCATCTTCCTTCTCCATTTGGATCATCATTTTCATCGAATCCAATCCATACACTTTGGATTCTAGGCTTGGTGATGTCCATTTGGACTTTTGCTTTTGCCACGCTCCCCCTCGTCTTTTGCATGAAGGCCATGTCCAAGTGCAACACTTGTCCCACGTCCGCAAGCAGGAGCGTAACAAATTCTTTATGGAAACAATGCCATGGGAGCTCCGGGAGTATGACCCACACAGGGAGAATGGGGGTTTCATAGTTTGGATCGAAAGTAGGGGTCCAAACTTGAAATCTCATAAAGACACCATCAATATACATTCGCTTGCTATCTAGTACAGTAGTTCTATCGTGTTCATTATCAAGGTCAATATATATATGTCTAGAATTAAAATGGGTAATCTTGACCTTGCCTCGAAGTTCAGTTTGACTAATGAACTTCTTTCGAATTACCTCCATCTTGGGCATTGGACTGTAGAACTTGCCTATGAGAGTATACTTACATGATTCAGCCATCTTAACCATGTAGTCTTCTCTCTTAAACATGATAGCTGGACAACCTTGTTTTGTCACCCTTTTTGGAGGTGTTAGGTCAATTCTGGTTGTATGCTCGGCTTGTTTAGCTCTTAGTCTTGTGGCCATGGATTGCTTTGCTATAGGGGGTGGAGGATGATTTGTGGTGGTGGGTTGGTTGTTAGGGGACTTAGTCTTAGGAGGTAGCGCACTGGGGGTAAAGGACACTATCGGATTTTTAGAGTTTTTTGGGTCAAATTTTTGGAAATTGGATGAGATGGGGGGAAAGTCTGAAACGGGAGGGTGGTTGGTATGTTTAGGATTAGTGGAGGTGCTAGGATTGCCCAAGGTGGTGATACGATCAACCAAAACAGCTTCGGGCACGATAAGACTGTTTTCGCCCCTAGTGACACAAGTTGGAATTTTAGAATTTGAGTTGGAGGTGCCTAAAAATTGTGTTGTTTGGTTTATTTCATTCCTAAGAGTATGAGGGTTACTTTTACTTTGAGACTTATTTTGGGCGTTCACCGGAAAGATGGTTCCGGTGGTTTTTTCTTTAGGATCAAGACTAGAATCGACGTTTGAATTGTTGGAGGGATCTTTTTTGGAAAATATTTGTTCTTGTGGGTTAGTTTGATGCTGGGGATTAAAATTCAATTCAAAAATATTTTTTCCGGTCGCCGGAGATCCGGCGCTACCACTGGTGTCAGTACTAGACAAATTGGAAACCCTAAAAGTCAAATTCGAATTGAAATGAGGCATACCTGATGGGGCTTTTTGCATTGGTGGACTCCCCTCATTGTGTTGAGCAGTTTGGCATTGCCAATTTTGAGTTTGGGGCTCCGCCGCTGCGCCGCCTCCGGCAGGTGGTGGTGCAACCCTAATTTCCAAATTCAAAGTGTTAGGAGTTGTGGATGATGGGGCTTTTTGGTTAATGGTGTTCCTTGTATGATCATCCACAAAACCCACTGACAATTTCGAGTTTTCACCATCACTTGCGGCGGCGCCGCCACTGCCTGAAATCGCCTCACCGCCGGAATTATTCGAATTGATATTCGACAAGTTTGACTTAGAGGATGGTGGCGATTTTTGTATGATTGTACTCGTATTGAGCTCCTCTACAAGATGGCATTGGTCTGGAAGCTCGAATGTCGCCGGAACTCCGACGTCGGAATTCGACAGTGTATCGCCGGCGCCACCGTCGTCCAATGGAGTTAGGATTTTAGTATGAGGGGCGCCTCGAGGTGGGTTACAAAACCCAGGTAGTGCGCCATCTCGAATGTCGCCGTAAGACGTCCAAATCGCAGTCCGATTGGCTGGCGATTCGCCAGAATTTCCCTGAACAGTCGCAGCTTCGTTTCTCTCAATTGCCACGGTGAAATCACTTGAATTTCTGATATGTTGTAGATTAGATGTTTCTCTAACATCCCCAATTGGTGTTTTTTCAAAACAAATCACAGAATTTGAATTAAAATCGATTTCTCGATCAACGACAGCATGTTCTTGGAGAAGATGAACAGTAATCGCGGCTGTTTTTTCAACATTCCCGGAGCTTCGGATGTCGGATTGAGACGATTCCTTTTGCGTTGGATTCGTCTCGTCGATATCTACCACTCCATCTTTTGAAGGAAATTTTTGGAGGTCCGGAGGTGGATCCGGCTCCATAGCAGCCATAAGCTAAAAATCGTAATCTATATGGAAATGAAAGTTATGCGCTTTGAGAGAGAGAGAGCAATTTGCAGCCTTGAACACACACAATAATTACAACTTCCACTTTAACCATTTAATTCCTTCATTCTCATTACATAACCCATGACAATAACAACCAAAATATTAATCCAATTCAACTCACCGACTTCAATTAAAATAGCCCCCATGGCTTCAACAACATTTCAACACCCACGTACATAATTTCATACATCCAATTCACTTTTACACATTTATAACACGTCCAAATTCATCCCAAAAAATATAGAAAATAATTAACTCTTACCTTCTTAAGTTGGCTGAAACTTGTGGATTACACGTTAGGCCTTCTTGCTGCTCCAATGATTAGTTCACATTGTTAATCACCTCCAATTGATTGAAAACTACCTTAGAAAATTTATGTGGGGATCGAAATTTGGGAGCCTGATTTTCTCAACCATGACCGTGAGTTGCCATGGCTTGGACTCTCCTTCTTTTTCTCTATATTTACAATGGTTGAAGATGAAAGAAATGAGCTTCTTAGTCATCAAATTAGGTATATATAGGCTGCCTAGGGGTTGGACTCATGTCCACCTTTATGACATGTGTCCATTGTTGACATGTGTCCCATTATCATCCACACACCAATCAGATTCTGCCACATATCTTGGTGGGGCCCACTTAGTGGTCTAATTAAGTTAATTAATCATAATTAATCGCTAATCATTTCTTAATTCCTGCCACAAGTTTGTAAGTAGTTGCATCACCTGCTTGCCCTTTTTATTTAAAATGCAACCCACATATTCCAAGTAGGTGAATCACCTACTTATTCTTTTTGTAGGTTAGAAATTAGTATTACCTCTAGAACCTATATGATCCTTGCTACTTAAGCTAGACGTGTAATCAAGTAGCTTAATTATGTAAGACATCCAAACCAGTAGCTTAAGCAAGTAGGTTGATTACTATGACAAATTATTTGGCCTCAAACCCTTTCAAATCCTTCCAAACCTATTTCAAACCATCACTACCCACATAGACCTAGTCTATGGAAAATATGAGGCATTACATCCTCCCCTCATTTGGATTATTTTGATAATGACATGTATAACATGGATCATATGGCAACTTTAGAGGAGCTTAAAAACGTTCTAATATACAAAAGTATGGGATATAACATCCTTCCCCCTTTAGAACATTCGTCCTCGAATGTTAACTAGCCTCATAAGGTCTTACAAGGATTCTGGGAAGACTTTGTAATAGTTATCAGATATAGTTTTCTTATTAATCAATATAACCAATGTAGGGGTTTAGAGTACCTGTGAGTATAGAGAACAAGTGAGGATACTTGTTCTTCATCTCCTCTTTATCTTTCCAGGTCATCTTTTCTCTATTCTTGTTTCTCCATAATACTTTAACAGAAGCCACGTCCTTAGCACGCAACCTTCTAACTTGGTGATCAAGTATAGCCATAGGGTTTTCCTCGTAGGACAACTCCTCCATCACTTGGACATCATCCACGGGGAGTACTTTAGAGGGATCACCAATACATTTGCAAAGCATTGACACATGAAAGACTGGGTGCACAGCTTCCAAAATCATATGGAAGGTCTAACTCATAGGCAACCTTGTCCACACTATGAACAATCTGATAAGGCCCAATGTACCTCGGGCTAATTTCCCTTTCTTGCCGAATCTCATTACCTCCTTTATCGGTGAAACTTTCAAGAACACCCAATCCCCAACTTCAAACTCTAAGTGTTGACGTCGATTATCTGTATATGACTTCTGTCGACTCTGGGAAGCTAATAGTCTCTCTTGAATAAGCTTTACTTTATCCACAGCTTGCTGAAATATGTCTAGGCCTATTATTTTAGTCTCACCAACATTAAAACAACCAATAGGTGACCTACATTTCCTGCCATACAAAGCTTCATATGGTGCCATCTGGATGCTAGAATAATAGCTATTATTATAGCAAACTCGATAAGTGGCAGATGATCCTCCCAGCTACCCCTGAAGTTAATAACATAGGCCTGCAACATATCTTCTAATGTCTGGATAGTAAGTTCAGCCTGCCCATCAGTCTGAGGATGAAATGCGGTGCTAAGACTCACCTGTGTCCCCAATCCTTCCTGAAATGATCTCCAGAAATTAGTTGTAAACTGAGCTTCTCTATCTGATATAATAGACGTGGGGACCCCGTGAAGTCTTACTATCTCCTTGATATATAACTTTGTATAATTCTTGCTGAATAGTAGTCCTAACTGGAAGAAAATGGGTTGATTTTGTCAGCCTATCTATAATAACCTATATAGAATCATACCTCTGTGGAGTGCAAGGTAGGCCTTTAATAAAATCCATATTAATTGCTTCCCATTTCCAAGTCGGAATTTCCATCTTTTGTAATAGTCCACCAGGCTTTTGATGCCCGATCTTAACCTTTTGGCAATTCAGGTACTAGGCTACAAACTCAGCTATGTCCTTCTTCATGCCATCCCACCAATATAAATATCTAAGGTCATGATACATCTTTGTTGACCCTGGATGAATAGAATAACCGGAATAGTGTACTTCCTCCATAACCTGTTGCCATAGCCCAGGTACGCATAATCTGCCCCTATACCTCAGCACTCCATCAGGTGTGATCTCAAATGGGGTTTTTTCCTTTTGAAGGGCTGCATCCCTATACTGTGCTAGAATAGGGTCCTCGTATTGGCGTTGCTTTACTTCTCCCATAATAGAGGATTCAACAACTCCTCGAACAGAAACTCCACCATCATCAAAATCAGCCAAATAGACTCCAAGGTTAGATAATTGGCGAATCTCATAACATATCTCCTTCCATTCTGGTGGTACATATGCTAAGCTACCTATGATTTACAGCTGAGTGTATCTTTTATAATATTTGCTTTTCTCGGGTGGTATAGAATATCAACATCATAATCTTTTAGCAATTCTAGCCACCTTCTCTACCACAAATTCATCTCATTCTACTTAAATGTGTATTGGAGACTTTTGTGACCCGTGTAGATATTAACATGTACGCCATATAGATAATGCCTCTATATTTTCAAAAGCATGAATTACTGCTACTAACTCCAGATCATGAGTAAGATAATTTCTTTCGTACTTTCTGAGCTGCCGGGAGGCATAGGCTATAACTCTACCATGTTGCATCAATACACAACCTAGCCTAACACCGGAAGCATCAAAATAAATGAATAGCTATCTGGTTCTTCAAGAAAAGTTAGAACAAGGGCCGTAGTTAACTTATCTTTCAGCAACTGAAAGCTTCGTTCACAAGCATCGATCCATTGGAACTTAGCCGCCTTGTGAGTCAGCCTTGTTAAAGGTGCTAAAATCAAAGCAAACTTCTCTACAAATCTCCTGTAATATCCTGCTAGCCTTAGAAAACTACGTACCTCAGTAGGTGTCATAGATCTAGGCCAAATCTTTATGGCCTCAATTTTTTGTGTATCTACTTGAATACTCTCCGCTCCAATTATATGCCCCAAGAATGATACTAAAGTCAACCAGAATTCACATTTTAGAGAACTTAGCATACAACTTCTAGTGCTGGAGCTCCTCAAGTACCGTCCTCAAATAATCTATATTCTCCTCTTCCGATCGTGAATACACTAGGATATTATCATCAATAAATACAATCACAAACAGGTCTAGGAATGGCTTGAATACTTGGTTAATTAGATCCATAAACACTACTGGAGCGTTAGTCAGCCCAAAATATATCACCCTAAATTATAATGCCCCTATTGGGTCCTAAATGCAATCTATGAAATATCTACTTTCTTTACTCATTACCTGATGATATCCTGACCACAATAGCACCCTGCAGCTGGTCAAATAGATCATCAATCTTGAGGAGGGGATATCTATTCCTTATTTTCATTTTGTTCAGCAGCCTATAATCAATACACATTCGTAGCGACCCATCTTTCTTTCTTACAAATAGTACCAGTGCTCCCTAAGGTGACGTGCTGGGCCTAATGAAGCCTTTTTCTAACAAGTCTCTCAGCTACTTCTTTAATTCATTCAATTCTGTAGGTGCTATTCTAAGAATAGATATGGGCTGAGTATCTGGCAATATATCTATAATTAACTCTATCTCCCGCTCAGGAAGAAGACCTAGAAGTTCATCTGGGAATACATCTAGAAATTTGTTAACTACCGGCCCTTTCTAAATCATCTCTTAGTGTCACAAACCCTTCCAAATTATTCTAGTATTTCTTTTTACCATATTGATATCCTCATAATTACTATTACCATTAATTCATTAATTAATCTTTATCTCTTAAAGTCAGATGTACATGCAACTTAATCAAATATTATCATTACTGTTGGCGCGACTTTCCAAAATATTACGAACTTGTATGTCATTTTTTTGTTAATCCTCGGAGAATTTTGGCAGAGTTTCCTTTGTATTTCTTACTATCTCAAAAATTACTCATAGAAAATACCAACAACACTTCATAGGGCCAACACACATATATATTATATCATATTTTAGCCGCACCGGGCTTCCTATATCAATCACAAGATGAAAATGATGAAATTGCCTCGTATATCCAACACAAATTGTACCTATCACTCTTTCCTGTTTATTTTCCCTTTCCATATTTAACTGCAGGTTTCAAACATACCTGCAACATTCGTACTATGTCTAACATATATTCCGTTTACAGTTACTAGTTCCTTTAGCTTCTTCTGTGCACACTTTCTAACTAGACTTATCTGCGATATATACATTCAACCTGTTTCCTTAGTATACTTACCATAACTTGCCATAATGATGGCCAATTTTCCATTCTGTATGTACAAATTCCTATTATATTCCCTTGCTATCCAATTTTCACCTATATGTTCAACTATTCTGCATCCTAGATTTCAAAATTTGCACGGGTGGGAACGCCTTGGTCACTGTTACTCATAAATACTTGGTTATTGACTCCTTTGATTTCTGCTTGCAGCTATTAGGTAACAATCTATAACAAATACACATACATAGGAAATTTCAATAAGGTCTCCTATACATGTAGTTGATCAGCCTCTAGTTTGATTCGGTGATCTAGAAAGTGAAGTATGCTTCTCGTCATCATTCGTCCACCATCTACTCATCTGACCTTCATTGCTTTCTTTATCTAAATCCAGGGAATGCAGATAATCGGGTAACTCCTGGTTTATCAATGACCAGGACAAGGGCTGGAATAGTTTGTAACCTCTACCAGGGTAGCCAATCTGATGTGGTGCCCTGCCATAGGAGCAACTAGTAGGGCTTTAGTGACTGCCTCCCCGCATATTTAAAACTATGGAGGAATTTTAGCTAGGTCCTCCGAGGGGTCAGTCTCGATAGAATAACTGAGGCTCCTTCTACTCAATCCTGGAGCCTGAAGTCCCGAATTTACCCTAGGGGCCTTCTTAGCACCCCCATTATCTGAAGCTGCCCTCTTCATCTCTCACAAATTTGCACCTACCTACTGGATTAAAGGTCAGAAAAAATCTATCCTAGGTTCAGGCTCTATCGCACGATCTAAAATAGAAGGAAAGGTAGCATCCTAAATGTACTATAGCCTCCTATTTATATATGTGGTGCACAACATACCAATAAACAAGACTCTACTAGACATAACTTATAGGAAATTTGAGGATGAACTACTCTGATACCATATTTTTCACGATCAAACCCCATAGGTCATGACTAGTGCCTGAGCTGGGCACTCATATACATATCTGTTAGAGATCGTCAAAATGAAATAACACACAATATGGAGGCTTTGTGAAAACAGGACATCATCTCAAGCGTTACATACATTTATAAGGGTAACTAGTCTCCTGGGGAATCACAATCAAATTAACACATCATAATACATGAGCCGACAAGGTTGTCACTACATGTAACATCCTAAGATATGTACGTACACAAGCCGACAAGGCTTCCACTACAAATGGGAACTTCCCAACATATAAGTCATATAGGCACAATCAAACACATATACACACAACCCACACATATGTCTATAGGCCTCTAAGAGTATCATCAATATCATATGGAGGGACAGGGCCCCGTCGTACCCCAGAATAAATATATATACATCAAAAAGGATCTGTACCAAAAGTCTAGGATTCGGGACAAAGGAGCACTCCAAGACAGCTAAATAGAAGTCCTAAGCTGGTGGATCACTGAAGCTAGCATCTATACCTCCGGGCATAAAATGCAGCCCCTCCAAAGAATGGGTGGTTAGTACGAGATGTGTACTGTGTATGTAAAGCATTAAATACACAACACTTCATCGAATGACCTTATAATAGTCCAACAATTACAACAACACTATAGCCTTAACTACTCTTAGTCCTTCAATTCAACAAGAATTTAGTCCTTCAATTCAACAAGAACAACAACACACCTAAAATAGCCCCTAACTAATAACGTAAAGATATGCCTGATACTCTCATGAACACCTACGAACATCCCAAACAGACCATCTATATTCATTATATATTACTTAATACATTCTTTTCATCTAATTTCATGAACTACACCAGGAACCACACGTTAACAACATCACCTTCTTATGTGAAAGAAAATTACATTAACATCATATAAACTTCTACAACAGCCCACACAACAATTACAACTTCCACTTTAACCATCTAATTCCTTCATTCTCATTACATAACCCATGACAATAACAACCAAAATATTAATCCAACTCAACTCAACGACTTTAATTAAAATAGCCCCTACGGCTTCAAACAAATTTCAACACCCACATACATAATTTCATACATCTAATTCACTTTTACACATTCACAACACGTTCAAATTCATTCCAAAAAATATAGAAAATGATTAACTCTTACCTTAACAAGTTGGCTTTTTAAGTTGGCTGAAACTTGTGGATTACACGTTAGGCCTTCTAGTTGATCCAATGATTATTTCACGTTGTTAATCACTCCAATTAATCGAAAACTACTTTAGAAAATTTATGTGGAGATCGGAATTTGGGAGCCTAATTTGCTCAGCCATGGCCGTGAGTTGCCATGACTTGGACTTTTCTTCTTTTTCTCTATATTTCCAATGGTTGAAGATAAAAAAAATGAGCTTCTTAGTCATCAAATTAGGTATATATAGGCTGCCTAAGGGTTGGACACGTGTCCACCTTTATGACATATGTCTATTGTTGACACGTGTCCCATTATCATCCACACACCAATAAGATTCGACCGCATGTCTTGGTGGGGCCCATTTAGTTGTCTAATTAAGTTAATTAATTATAATTAATCACTAATCCCCTCTTAATTCCTTCCATAAGTTTATAAGTAGTTGCATCACCTACTTGTCCTTTTCATTTAACATGCAGCCCACATATTCTAAGTAGGTGCATCACCTACTTGTTCTTTTCGTAGGTTAGCAATTAGTCTTACCTTAAGAGCCTGTGTGATCCTTGCTTCTTAATCTAGACATATAATCAAGTAGCTTAATTATGTAAGACATCCAAACCAGTAGATTAAGCAAGTAGGTCAATTACTATGATAAATTATTTGGCCTCGAACCCTTTTCAAATCCTTCCAAACCTATTTCAAACCATCACTACCCATATAGAACTAGTCTATGCAAAATATGAGGCGTTACATCCTCCCTTTCTTAGGATCATTTTGATAACATCATGGATAATATAGATCACATGGAAGCTTTAGAAGAGCTTAAAAACATTCTAATGTACAAAAGTATGGGATATAACATCCTACACTATGGAGCACATTCATTGCAAGGCCTAAGGGGATAACGATAAGAGTGATCGCTACCAGAGTAGCTACAACATCACCTGATCACGGCCTAAGGACTTTTATGATAGGTATCTCCCCCAGTTTTAGTAAGGTTAGTCTGTTGGCCTATTTAGGCTGCATTACCTGCTTCAGAGAGTAACCACCAGCGTATGGGTGGTCCTAGAATGGTCCAGAGTTTAAGGGGAAAAGATCAGGGTTATACAAGCCATGGTGGCTGATTTCATGCGGGTTATTCTTCCAAAGGTTGTTATGACAATCATGAGTTAGACTACTAGTCTAGGGAATGTCGCCTCGTATGTTAGTCATTCTAGATCCTACTACAGCTAGACCATTTTTAGCGGTACCTCCTCTAACTAGAGGCAAGGGTCAAGATCAAGATCGTAGTGGTAGCCAATAAGGTTATAGGATAGCTCAGAGTAGACACCATAGTTATGCTGATTGTAGGCATCGTCCACTGAGATTTGTTATTAGTGAAAAAGTATTCCTTCGAGTATTTCCCATGAAGGGCATGATGAGATTTCGGAGGCAGGATAACTTTAGCCCCAGGTATATTGGGCCTTTTCAGATTTTAAGGACAGTTGGTGATGTTTCCTATGAGTTAACCTTGCCTCAAAAATTCGTAGCTATCTATCCAATCTTCCACATTTTGATGTTGCGCCATTATGTTTTAGATTCATCGGATGTGGTCTATTATGATTCAGTTGAGTTAGATAATCGTCTAACCTTTGTTGTAGAACCAATAGCCAATCTAGCCAGAAATATATGGCGGTTGCGATCCATAGCCATTTATGTGGTTGAGGTCCATTAGAGGCATCATCCAGTCGAGGAGGCGCCACCCAAGAGACCAAGAAAGATATGCGGGAGTAGGGTTATTCTTGACTATCAGTTTTGTGAATGAAAGTTCTTTTAATTGTGGATTTTGTAATGACCCTCCATGTCATTTTTGTGATAATGCATTCTTTTCTTCGTTTAGAGCATTCATATAGCAACCCAAGTCATTATTACTTATTGGCATTGACTGTTCAGTTGCCTGTTTGTTCATTTTTGATTTTATGCCCGTTTCCCTATTTTGGAGCTTTTAAAACTTGAAAAGTTTATTTTGGTCAAAACATTTGGTAAATAACCTCAAAACAAAATTCTATTGATTCTATCAACTCTAGAATGGTCATATTAGCCTAGTAGCATAGTCAGCATGAGTCCCAATGCTTTCGGTGTAAATTTAGACCATTAGGCATTTTAACCTTTTAAATTTAGCCTATATTTGACACTGGTAAATATTCTTGGAAAATATGCTCAAATGAAAATTTCATCAGTGCAATTAGTTCTTGAATGTTGAGTTTAGTCTAGAATAACCTTTCATGCACTTCTCGAGCCTTTTGATCTAATTCTGAGGACCATTATGGAATTGCCTAAAAATGACACTTGGGTGTGGGACCCATTTCTTATCAAAATGACCTTATATGGAAATTTTGACTGTGTCGTTGAGTTTGGAAAGCTGAATTTAGTGGGTAGCATCTGTTGTTTGCTCACTCGGGGTTTTGAACGAATCTCGAGCACTGCATCAGATATTTGGGCACTTTCAAAACTCAATTGGTGTAGCTCTATCTGGTGCCATCGATAAAGCAGCCTTGGTTCACTAAAGAGGCCCTTGCTAAAGTAACCAGGGTGTTTCTAAAGTGGGGAAGGTCTGAGCACAAGTTACCATAGCTGATTCAGGCCAAATACATTTTACATCGGAGGCGAGGGTGAGCACTTAACATTTTGGGATCTTCTTGTCTCCATTTGTATATAGTTGACAAGTCTTTTGCTTTTTGAGATAAAACTTTATTTTCGTGGTCCACTTTGGGGACTTGTATCTATTTTGTAGAAGCTATGTGCCTGTGACTTCCCAGTTCTGGAAAGGATCTTTATTTAATTTTTCTTTATATTTTGTGAAATCCCATATTTTTTTCTTGCATAATATACGTACCTGGCGTGATTATGTAAGGTGTATATGACTTGGTATGTATATTAGGAGAATGATACTACAAATGTGTGGTAATATCAAGAAACTAAAGTTTTAAGTCAAAGAAATTCCTTAAACAATGGTTCAAGGTTAAAGAAATTGTTCGGGTAGCACCCTATCTGTCCGGAAGGGATATATTAGCTTGAACCATTGGGATAAGACTAAGAATATCTATCATGCAAAGAATAATTATCTATGAGGTATTATATGATCACAATGGTCATATGTTACATTTTGAAGTCAAGCTAGTTTCTAGATAAAGGTCGGCAAATGTTATCGTAAGTTTCTCTTATAAGTTTTTTAAATTTTGAGTCAAATGTCTCAGATCATTTCTCCCAATATATGAAGAGTTATCTAGACCATGATCTATCAAATCTAAAATCTACAAGTCTAGTTTGCAACCAAAAAAATGGCTCATCAAACCGATATAACCAATATCGGAGTAAAAAGTTATGGAAATTTTACGTTGAATTGTTTGAGCTGAAGCTGGGTCGCAAACTAGTTGGGTCACAAATTTGGTTAAGTCGGCATTTGGACATTTTAAGACATCAAAACATTTCATTTCAACTCATAAATAGTGAGCAATCTGAAGAAAAGGTTCCATGGTGTTCTTGAGTGACCAAGGTGTGTTTTTAACGATTTCTACTGTTAAAGTTTGCCCCCTTGCCTAGTATTTCGATCTCTAAGAATGACAATCATTTTCCCCTTCTATTAGCTGAGTTTGGAGAAATTTTTTGGAATATAGGACTTTCTAGTTTGTGGTGTTTATTGAAACCTTACACTTATTTTGCTAAGGTAATCATCTCGGGACTCTTTTATCATTGTTTTATAAAGTTCTACGGACGTTTCTCCAAGTTATAATCCTATGGTAAATCTGTCGATTTAAGCTCAATTATAAACTATTTATAGGTGTGTATAAGCTGCATATATATAGTGTTTGCAATGCTTAGGACGTAAGGAATAACTTTTGTGAAATAATTACGGGCATGTAGACGTTTGGTTAAAAGGTATGTTAAGGCTAAGCTCCATCCTCCCTTTTAGTACGAATTCTGGGAAATTTTTAAAATCCCAAATGTGATATTTTACTATTCTATTGCTAGAAAGATCTTTTGTGAAAGGCATTGGGATCGCAACTGAAGTATTTTTATGATTCTATTAGGTTTATATTTCACTCGCTCGGTTAAATAGGGTATTCGACATCTATATATGTCATTTTATCGGCTTTCTTCACCATATGTCCATATATATGAATTCTTATTTGTCTTTGGGTGGTGTTACTTAAAACTATTATGAAAGGCATTTAGTATTTGCAATTAGTCCTTCTTCCTCATTAAAGTGTATTTTAAAAAATTAAAGTAACATGTCGACTTAAATAATTCTCAAAGATAATTTTTATGTTCAAACTACTAAAACACTTGATTTTTGAAAATACCTTCTTTTACTAATTATCAAGGAACCAGTATAAGAACTAAATGAAGAACCTTAAGCTCCTTATGGACATCTTCAGGGTTGAGTTGTCTTTCTAAAAGGTTGAGTTAAGTTTTAAGGCTTACTTGAAAAACATATGGAGGTTCCACGAGACATTTGTGTGTGATACGAAAGTAATTATGAAATTATCATAATAAGAGTACTAATGAGCCAAGATTGGCTAAGTTATTTTTGTTGACTAATATATGCATGCAAAGTTTATATCATACATGATGTGTGATGAATGGACTCCAAGCTATAATCGGAGGTAAGGGGCATATTTGCCCATAAGATGATATATATTGTACAAATGGCCACATGTCGGCAATATAATATCGGTTAGAAACTAAGAGAAACTGCCTTTGCTAGCATTTTGGTGGGTATATCATACATTTGCATATATATATATACATGACGTATGACTACACGAGCATACCATGCATATCTGATTATTAGGATGTTAGATGTCATCAATGGAGGTTATTTGAGTTTTAATTTCAGGTGGTATCTCTTTACCCTCTTTATATTAGCTATTTATGATTCTACTTCTGCCTTACATACCGGTACATTTTTATTCGTATTGAGGTCCCGTTGCTTGGGGACACATCATTTTTGTTTTGTGTATGCATGTCCAGGTAGGGATTCTGATCGACCTCTTCCTGGAGCTTTCATAGGATGTTTACTTTTGTTGTACAATTTGGGTATAGTCGGGGCCTTGTCTCGACAGTGCTCATGATATTTTTAAAAGCTATTGTGCACATAATATTCTAGGTTTCCTTTATGGAGCTTTCAGTCTCCAGCCCATAGGCTTGGCATGTATATATATGTGTGTATGCATGTATGTCTTTAGTTGTGGCCTCGTCGGCTAACTAGTACTTTGTCATTTTGGCTTATCTACTTTTGTTTATGTTATTTATTGTTATTCAGGTCATGACTTTGATGGTCCAGGCTTAGTATTTGAGATGTTATGCTGCCAGATCATTTGGTCCCCTAGTTTAGTTAGCCAGTATGTTAAGTGGCTAACTCGATCAAATACGGTATTTAGTGCCTGACGCACCTCCCCAATTTTTGGGTAGGACAAACTTGGTATCAGAGCAGGTCCTATACTTGGGACTCCACAAGTCGTGTCTACTAGAGTTTTGCTTATGGCTATGTTATGTACTATACTTATAATCAGGAGGCTATGAGATATTTAGGAATAGGTATGTTTCTTTCAATTAATAGATCATGTTATAGAGCGGAGCTATAAGAAAATTTGAAATCTAAATCAAGCTTTATTTCTCTTATCTAACAGGATACTTACGCTTAGGAGATGGCACATCGAGATAGAGGTATGGATCCATAGGAAGGTACAAGTCATTCCCCACCTAGTCAGAGGGATAGATTTCCCTTGGAGGCATAGTGTGAGTCTCCAGTACCTCCTGTACTAGCTTTCCAATACCAATTGAAGCTCCGGGATATATAGTGCCCCCAGCCTCAC
This sequence comes from Solanum dulcamara, assembly GCF_947179165.1. Classification (NCBI taxonomy): domain Eukaryota; kingdom Viridiplantae; phylum Streptophyta; class Magnoliopsida; order Solanales; family Solanaceae; genus Solanum; species Solanum dulcamara. Next base: position 45,013,685 of record NC_077239.1, on the reverse strand, counting down.
CAGTTCCATAGGTACCTAAGGAAGCTAGGGACACAAGACCTGCAATACCTCTTGTTCCCCTACCAAAGACTGGTGAGCAGGTGATGAGGGAGGCAGTTTAGTTGCTGACTAGGATGATTTCTATACATGAGCGACAGTTAGAGTCGCAAGTAGATCCTTAGAGATTGGGCAGATAGCTCGAAGGTATGTGAACTTATTCACCTAGACCCTTCATTATTTATGGGATCCAGTTCCACTAAGGGTCACAAAGACTTTGTAGACCATATATATAGAGTATTAAGGGTGACGTATGCCTCCATAATCGAGGCTATCGAGTTGGCTTATTTTTAGCTATGTGATGTAGCCGTCTCATGGTATGAGGCATCACAGAGATCCAGAGGACTTGATACTTTGCCAATAGAGTGAGAGGAATTATTTTAGTCCTTTGTAGCCTATTATCTACCGTGAGAGTTTCGAGAGGCTCATCTTGACTAGTTTATCATCTTGAGGCAGGGGATAAGAGTGTGAGGATTATAGCCATAGATTTAATTTCTTTGGTGAGGTATGCACCATCTACCATACGTACCATGAGGGCTAGAGTTCATTTTTATGTGGATGGTTACAGGGATCATTTGATCAAATACTATAGGTTAGCATACCTATCGGATGATGTAGATATTTCCTGCATACAAGCTTTTGCTCGGGCTACATAAGACCTTTCTCGCTAAATTCGTGATACCTGCAGGGACAGGGAGTAGAGTAAGAAGGTAATACTATGGGGTCATATAGGGAGACATGAGGTGATTTTAGACCTCTACTACCTCGATATCCACCTCGACCAGCAGGTAGTTTCTAGATATAGATGTAGGGTTAGCAGTTTGATCATTATATTCAGTTAGGACTAGGGTTGAGCTCCAGCCAGCCTGAGGCCCCATTAGCAGGAGCATTCCGCACAAATGAGACAACCTACTCCTCCATGCTCATAGTGCAGTAAGCCATACACTAGGCAATGTAGAAATAGTTTAGGTGCATGTTATTATTATAGGCAGACATAGAATTTTATTAAACAGTGCCCGCGGTTAGGTAGAGCTGCACCAACTCAGCCATCAGGATCCCTATCAAACTCTTCACCCTCAATTCATTCTCCCTGACTAGGCCCATAGTATACTCAGGGCCCTGGTAGGGAAAGGGGTGGAGAAGACACCTCAGGTTCTAGTGGTAGCCAAAAATGCTTTTATGCACTCACAGGTCGACAAGATTCAGAGGCATCCACTGATATTGTCACAAGTTTATTGATGATACATTTTCGTGTTGTTTATGCATTGATAGATCCTGGATTTACATTTCCATATAATACTCCATTTATTAATGGTAAACTTGAATGAGATTTAAGTTATTTCTGCAGTCAGTTGTGGTGTCTACACCAGTTGGTGACTCAATTATAGATAGTCATGTTTATCGAGGTTGTACGGTGTTAATTAATGACTGTCCAACCTCTGCTAATTAAGTTGAATTGATTATGCTAGACTGCAATGTCATTATGGGTATGGATTGGTTGGCAACTTGTTATGCTAATATTGATTGTCATGCAAATCTGGTCCGATTTCATTTTTCAGGGGAGCCTTTTCTTGAATTGAAAGGTAATATAGCCACGCCCAAGGGTAAGTTTATTTCATACCTTAGTGCTCAAAAGTTTATAACTTATATATACCATATAGTTCATGTTAGGGATATATATAAGGAGTCAAAAACTCTTTAGTCGGTTCCTATTTTAAATGAATTCCCACTTGTATTACCTAATGATCTTCCCAGAATTCCCCCAAAAGAAAAATAGATTTTTCTATAGATTTGCTTCCTTATACGCAACCTATATCTATTCATAATTAAAGAATGACTCCTGTTGAGCTAAGGGAATGGAAGTAGCAACTGAAGGACTTGCTCGATAAAGGTTTTATCAGGAAAAGTACATCTCTATGGGGTGCTCCGGTGTTCTTTGTTGGAAAGAAAGATGGCTCCTTGGTAGCTAAATAAAATTACTACTAAAAATAAATATCCTCTTCCGTGGATTAATTACTTGTTCGACCAGTTACATGGTGCCAAATGTTTTTTCAAAAATCTACTTGTGATCTAATTATCATTAGCTACGGGTCAGGGATATTGATATCCCAAAAACAACATTTAGGACGTGGTATGGACAATTTGAATTCCTTGTTATGTCTTTTGGGCTTACAAATTCCCCAACAACATTTCTGGATCTTATGAATCGGGTTTTCAAACTATTCTTGGTTGAATTTATGATTGTGTTTATCTACAACATCCTAATATATTCACGGTCAGAAACAAAGCATGCAGACCACTTGCGAGCTATATTGAGACTCTCTAGGACTATAGGTTATATGTTAAATTTTCTAAATATGAATTTTGGCTAACTTCTATAGCTTTTCTGGATATGTTATTACCTGCAATGGTATCAAGGTTAGTGACCAAAAGATTGAAGCTGTGATAACTTGGCTGAGGCCCTTGAATTTGATAGAGGTTCATAGCTTTTTAGGATTGGTAGGGTATTACCAAAAGTTTGTGGAGTGATTTTCCTCTATCTCTGTGCCACTAACAAAACTGACACATAAGGCAGCTAAGTTTCAATGGACAGAGGCATGCAAAATAGAATTTTTAGGAACTACAGAAAGGGCTTACCACGACACTTATTTAGACTTTTTCAGATGGCACTGAGGGTTATGTTGTATATTATGATGCCTTAGGAATTGGTCTAGGTTGTGTTATTATGCAACATGGTAAGGTTATAGTATGCGCCTCTCGATAATTATGGAATCATGAAAAGAAGTATCCTACACACGATATTTAGTTAGCCATAATTATCTTTGCCCTAAAAATTTGGCGGCATTATCTATATGGAGTACATATTGATGTTTTCACTGACCACTTGAGTCTTCATTATTTATTTAAGTAGAGGGATCCGATCCTATGATAAATAAGGTGGCTAGAATTACTAAGGGACTATGATATTGACATTTTTATATCATCCCGCCAAAGCTAATGTTATTGCTGATGCACTTAGTCGGAAGTCCATGGGCAATCTAAGCCATGTTGAAGCTGATAAGGCCAAAATGGCCAAAGATCTATGCCATCTACATAATTTACATGTATGATTAGTAGATGGAGAGGGTAGAGGTGTTGTCGTTCAGAATACAATAGTCTATGAGAGGTACCTATGACCTGTAGGTGTACCTATGAGTCATAGGTGGGGATTGTAGGGTCCCTTCACACTTGGTTTTCTTACAGATGGGTAGACCAGTTCCCACAAGTCCATGTTATAACCCATATAAAGAGTTATGAACTGTAGGTGAGGCTGGTAGGTAAAGTTCAATAACTTAGAACTTCTTGTATGCAGGATGAGCCCTTTCAGTGATTCGTAGAAGGGTGTACAAATCATAGAAAGGTCTCATAGACCCCACCTTCATAGAACCCCTCTATCACTCTTCTTACGATTAGCAGGACAGCCCATCTTGGAGTCTATGACCCATAGAAGTTGGTCGTAGACTCACTTGTTCAATTCCATTAGGGTTCAAGGTTGGATTCCAAGTTCTACGAAAGGTACCCTACGGTCCGTAGAAACTCCTAAGTACATAAGAAAGGGACCGGTAGCGGCCGAGACCTAATTTATTAATGGTCATTCTAATCTTTTCCCTACCGTTCTTAAACTTAACCTGCCACACCCCGAGCCTAAACCCTAGACGTGGACAACACTAAAAAATGATCACTGCTACCAAGTGAACAACTTTTTCATGCTAACGCACTTAGTGAAAGACTCAAGCTCAATAAAAGAGGAACATAAAGCAGGCAATCAAATAACATTCTTATCAAGCTCTAGTATAACTTAAAATACTTATTTAATAAAATTCAAATATCATAACTTCAATAATAAAAATAGTAGTTTTAAATACATTTTGAATTACTCAACATGACTATACTATACTCACTCTTTGAAGCCTATACTAACTACTAAGAAAGTGTCGAGACAAGCCTACAACTAGCTCAATGAAATAATTGAAATGAAAAAATGAAATAAGACCAATAATGAAAGAGCTCTTTTAAATGCGAAGAGGTCTCACCAAAAAGCTTGAAAAGGTAGATCCTCAATGGTGCGCCTGTTGATGATCTCTAACACATATATTTGAATCATAAAATGATGCAGATATAATGACATCAGTCCATGTAATGTACAAGTATGTAAAATGATAATAAAGAAATTACATCAAGATACTCAACTCAATGAACTCAAGTCTAAAGATAGCTCAACTCAATACTACATGCAATGTAATGAAATAATGCTTTAAGAAGGTATCCAATGATAAATGTAGCTCAATATAATAAAATAAATATAGTAATTTACTTCTTAAGGAGTTTCTCTAACCGACAACCATCACTTATGAGCTAGTGACGATACAACAAAGTGATGTCATTGCCATATGCGTTCATACATTTCCAGGGTAAGAGACGTCACATCATCTCTAGAACCATATAAAAAGTCCTATTTTGGGACAATGAGGAGTCGCCCAAATCAACGGCATGATCCTATCCTATACTAACTACATAGTTTATAGAGATTGAGTTATTTAAACTCTTGCCCAAGCCAATGCTCAATACTACTCCCAAAACATTACTATGCTTATATATATGTATACATCAAGGGAGTGAAATACTTGAAACACATCTCATCTAGTCTCTTTGGACTTCTCATCAAGTTACATCAACTTTTCTCATCATCATTTCTTGTTTTAAATATAGGTAATGTTCATCTCATCAAGTGAATTCAAAATATTCACCGACTTCTCAGAATATAACACTGAAAATATATTATAACTCATGCTTGGAAATAGACATCAAAAGACCCCTTCATCTCAACATTTTACTAAACTCATTATTCATTTATTATGGGTAAATCATTATTATTTTGACATCACCAATGCATAAAATATCTAATGCAAACCTCAATAAGGGTTCATGTGGATAAAAACATGAATTCGTAACCTCAAACATCGACTCATCAAGTATAATATAATATACATACTAGAACTCAATAAAGGAGTACGTAAATACATTAATAATACTTTTTTATGAGTAGAAACTCGAACTTCATGAATCAATTGACTTTATGAACATATAGGGCACAAGAAAAAACTTAGTCCAATGTTCTAATAGCCTAACATAAATGGAACATAGATTATCTCATCGAAAATTAATGACTTCGCTTGAAAACCTTGAACCCTAGCTCTTCTTCTCTCAATTCATTTTTCTCAAAAGTTCTAACTGTTAATTAGAGGAAATACACATTGGTACTGATAAGGGACTAATTTTAGTCCCAAAATGTCTTGGATTTAGTTTGGAAAAGGTGGGAAAAAACTAGACTAACCCTCATTAATATTGGGATTAGGTCAGTACGGGTTGCTTCCTATGGACTGTAGGTACTCTTACGGGCAGTAGAAGGCTCATAGGAACCCTGGACCAAAATAAGGAACTAATGGAATTTGGGTAGGTGGGTCTTCGACCAAGTTTCTCTGGGGCGTAGACATATTGAAGTATTGTCTTACTAACTCGTGGGAGGAGTTTCAAAAGATTCTCTGAAAGGGAAGTTTATGAACCCCTTCCTATGGCCCGTAGGACAGTCTACAGACCATCCTGCTAAATCATAGGTGGGGTCCAGCAACTAAGAATTTCAAGGTCTCTGATCCCCCAACTAAGAGCATCATCTATGATTCGTAGGAACTCTTAGGAGTCGTAGAAGTTACTCGTAGATGGGTTGAAAGGACTCAAATTTTCTCTAAGTACTGAGGTGACCTATGAATGGCCACCTAAGACCCGTAAACTCTTTTGTAGACCATTGGTTCCACTCGTGGGAACTAGACAGTCCTTTCTTCCAACTTTTTCTTTTGGTTCTTGCACTTAGTCTAGGCTAGAATAATACGGGGTGTTACAATATCTCCACTTTGGGATCATTCATCCCCGAATGATGACCAATTCAATAATTTACATCAAGGCATGAATATAATGCATGTACTCAAAACATCAACATCAAGAATAAATCACTCAAATACTCAAACTCAAGAACAAACTAGCTCAAAGATAGGAGTAGGAATAATACCTTCAACATTGACATTAGGAGGGATGAATTAATGCGGGTACTTGATTTTTATATCCTCCTCGGCCTCCCACTTAACCTCCTCAAAGAACTAATGTTGCTATAGAACTTTGACTGAGGTGACCTCTTTGGTACTCAAATTAAGCACCTGGATCAAAAATCTAAATAGGAATCTCCTTATAGGACAAGCTATCTTACACCCCAATGTTTTCTGTATGAACAATGAGGAAAGGATCTCTCGAGTATTTCTTAAGCATGGAGATATAAAAAACTAGGCGAACAACATCTAACTGTTGTGTAAGATCTAGCTCATAGGCAACATTGCCCACGCTCTTGATAATCTGATAAGGACCAATGTAAAACAGACTTAACTTCCTTTTCTTCCCAAACCACAAAACTCCCTTCATGGGTGAAACTTTCAAATACACCCAATCATTTAATTCAAACTCCAAGTCTCTTCTCCTAACATCAGTGTAGGATTTCTGTTGACTTTGCACAGTCTTTAGCCTTTCTTAGATAATCTTCATTTTCTCTATAACTTGATGGACTATGTTTGGTCCTATCAACTCAGCTTCACTAACCTCATACAACCCAATAAGTGATGTACATCTCCTCTCATAAAGAGCCTCATATGGACTTATTTGAATGCTTGAATAAAAACTATTATTCTAAGCAAACTCATTAAGCAGCAAGTTATCATCATAATTACCTTTGAAATCGATAACACAGTCTCTCAACTTATCATCAAAAGTCTTAATAGTATGCTCTACTTAACGATCTGTCTATAGGTGGAAAGTGGTACTAAGACTCACATTCAAACCCAAACCTTTTTGAAATGACCTCCAAAACTGGGTAGTGAATTGAGTACCTCTGTCCGAGATAATATACAAGGGTACTCCATGAAATCTAACTATCTCTTGAATATACAACCTTGCATAATCCTTTACTAAAAATGTAATCTTAACAGATAAGAAATGGGCTGATTTGGTCATTATATCCACAATCACCCAAATCGAATCATGATGTTTGTGAGATTGGGGTAAGCCTGCGATGAAATACATGTTGATCATCTCCCACTTCCATTCTGACAAATTTATGTTCTGAGCTATACTACAAGGCCTTTGATTCTTAACTTTGCCTTATTGGCAATTCGGCCACTTGGATACAAACTTTTCTATGTCCCTTTTCATACCATTCCACCAATAGACTTCCCTCAGGTCATGGTACACCTTTATAAGCCTCGATGAATTGAATATCTACAGCTATGGTCCTTTTCCACAATTTTGTCTCCAAGACCATCAATATTCAAAATCATAACCTGCCTTCATATCTCAACACTCTATCTCCTCCATTGGTGAAAGCCATCATTTTTTGTTTCTGAACATTATTTTTCAATTGGCAGAGAATGGGATCTTGGTCTTGATTTTCCTTCACCTCATCAACTAGTGAATATTCAGCTCCATTCTAAATGATAATATCTCCATCATCAAAATCCATAAGATGAAGTCCTAAATGTGGACATCTATGCACTTTTTTATTTAACTCTTTCTTCCCCTCCTCAATATTAGCAGTGCTCCCCATAGACAATATGCTAATAGCATCAGCAAAAACATTAGCATTACCTGGATAGTAGAAAATACATATGTCGTAATCCTTTAGCAACTCTATCCATCTTCTTTGTCTTAAGTTCAGCTCTTTCTGACTGAATACATGTTGAAGACATTTGTGATCAGTGAACACGTCTACATGCACGCCATAAAGATAATGACGCTAAATATTCAGTGCAATGACTATCGTTGCCAACTCTAGATCTTGAGTTTGATAGTACCTTTCATGAATCTTAAGTTGTCTGAAGCATAAGCTAGGACTTTTCCTTTCTGCATCAACACACAATCGAGTCCAACTCTAGACGCATCAAAATAAATCATGAACCTACTTGTTCCCTCAGGTAGGGATAAAACAGAAGCATTAGTCAATTTTGTTTTCAATTTTTGAAAACTCTTTTCACAAGCATCGGGCAATTGAAAGTTATTCTTCTTTTGAGCTAACTTAGAAAATGGTGATGATATGTATGAGAATCCTTCAACAAACCTCCTATAGTAACAAGCCAAACCTAAGAAGCTTCTTATATCTAACAGGGTTGTAATTCTAGGCCAATTCTTTATTTCCTCAATCTTATTCGATTCAGCTCAAATACCACAACCAGAAATAATATGATCTAAGAATGCCATAAATACAAGCTAGAACTCACACTTCGAAAACTTAACATACAACTCCTTTTCCTTGAGAGTTTGGAAAATAATTCTGAGATGGTTGGCATGCTCTTCCTTATTTCTTGAATAAATCATAATGTCATCAATAAAAATAATAATAAATATATGAAAATACTACTTTAACACTCCATTCATGAGGTCCATAAATGTTGCAGGAACGTTAGTCAAGCTGAGGGACATAACAAGCAACTCATAGACCATGCCTAGATCTGAAGGTTATCTTTGGAATATCATATTCCCTTACTTTTAACTCATGATAGCCTGATCTAAGGTCTATCTTGGAGAAACAAGTGGCACCCTGAAGTTGGTCGAGAAGGCCATCGATTCTCAAAAGGGGATACTTATTCTTTATGGTAGCCTTGTTCAGTTGATGATAGTCAATGAATATTCTTAAGGAACAATCTTTCTTATACACGAATAGGATAAGAACTCCCTATGGTGAGACACTCGAACTAATGAATCCTTTATCTACGAGGTTTTTCAACTTCTCTTTCTAATCTTTCGACTCCGTGGGAGCCGAAATGAATTTTTGTAAGACAATGATATATACAACTTAGAGTTATGATAAAGAACCTCGTAAGCAAAACAAATACAAAAGATGATCTTTTTATAATCAAAATCCATACAAAAACAACAACAACAACAACAACCTAGTGAAAACCCACAATGTAGGGTCTGGAAAGGGTAAAGTGTACGCAGACCTTACTCCTACCAAGGTAGGACGGCTGTTTCTGAGAGACCCTCGGCTCAAAATAAGCATCAAAAGAGATCAGACAAGGCTAAGAAGTTAAAAACATTATGGAAAAGCAAATAACGAATAGCGCAAATAACGAATAGCGCAAATAATGAAAGTAACACAGATAAAATGAGTAATCAAAGTACAGAAAGTAATAGAAAGATAATAATAAAAGTCAGAGCACAATAAATTATAGTGCGCTAATGCGCCTACTAATACAGAAGAATAACGAAACTATGTACTAGCCTTCTACCCTAATATGGGTCATCCACACCCTCCTATCTAAGGTCATGTCCTCGGTAAGCTATAACTGCGCCATTTTCTGTCTAATCACCTCTCCCTAGTATTTCTTTGGCCTACCCCTACCTTTTCTGAAACTATCCATGGTGGCAAACCTTTCACACCTCCGCACTGGGGTATCTGTGTCTCTCCTCTTCACATGCCCAAACTATCTCAGTCGTATTTTCCATATCTTGTCTTCCACCGAAGTCACTCCTACCTTTTCCCAAATAGCCTCATTTCTAATCTTGTTACTCCTGGTATGCCCACACATCCATCTCCACATTCTCATCTCGGCTACTTTCATCTTTTGAATATGAGAGACCTTAACTAGACAACACTCTGCCCTATATAATATAGCCGGTCTAACCACGACTTTGTATAACTTGCCCTTAAGTTGTGGTGGTATTTTTTTGTCACATAGCACACCGGAAGTGAGACTCCATTTCATCCACCCTACCCCAATATGTGACATCATCGTCAATCCCCGCTGCCTTGCATGATAGACCCAAGGTACTTGAAACTACTTTTCTTTTGGATGGCCTGATCACCAAGCCTAACTTCCCCGCCAACCTCCTAAGGTGTCTCACTGAACTTGCACTCTAAGTACTTTGTCTTGGTCCTACTCATCTTAAACCCTTTAGACTCCAAGGTATGTCTCTAATCCTCTAGCTTACCGTTAACTCCGCTGCGAATCATATTGATCAGGACTATGTCGTCTGCAAAAAGCATAAACCATGTCACCTCACCTTGAATTTGTCGCGTCAATCCATCCATCACCAAGGAAAATAAAAATGGACTAAGGGTTGATCCTTGATACAACCCCATCACAACTGGAAAGTGCTCTAAGTCCCCTTCTATTGTCCTTACCCTGATTTTAGAACCGTCATGTCCTTGATTACCCTAATGTACGCCACAGGTACACCTTTAGCCTCCAAATATCTCCAAAGTATCTCTCGTGGAACTTTATTGTAAGCCTTTTCTAGATCGATAAATACCATATGCAAGTCCCTCTTTCTCTCTCTATACTACTCCACCAGTCTCCTCATAATATGGATGGCTTCTGTATTTGATCCTCCCAACATAAATACTAACTGGTTCTCTCAAATAGGCACGCCTCTCCTAACCCTCATCTCCACCACTCTTTCCCACACTTTCATAGTATGGCTTAGAAGCTTGATACCTCTATAGTTGTTGTAGCTCTAGATATCTCCCTTGTTTTTGTATAGAGGGATCATTACATTTGACCTCCATTCTTTGGGCATCATTGTTGTTTTAAAGATGACATTAAATAACCTAGTCAACTACTCCAAACCTACCGAGCTCGATCTCGTCCAAAATTCCCCAAGAATCTCATCAGGTCCGGTCGCTCTTCCCCAGTGCATCCTACGCACAACACCCTTAAACTCTTCGACCAAAATACTTCTGCAACACCCAAAATTGTGAAGCCTCTCTGTATGTTCCAAATCTCCAAACACAATCTCTCTGTCCCCTTCTTCATTCAAGAGTTTATGGAAGTACGACTGTCATCTCTGTTTAATGAGGTTCTCATCTACCAATACTTTTCCATGCTCGTCCTTAATGCACTTCACTTGATCCACATCATGTGCCCTTCACTCTCTCACCTTGTCTAGCATAAACAATTTCCTATCCCCGCCTTTCTCTTCGAGTTCAGCATAAAGGTATTCAAAAATTGTCATTTTTGCCATTGAAACCACCTACTTCATCACCTTCTTAGCTATTTTATAAAGTTCCCTATTTGTTCACTTCTCCACCTCATCCTTGCTTTCTATCAGCTTTGCATATGTTATCTTCTTTGCTTCCACCTTCCCTTGCACTTCTCCATTCCACCACTAGTCCCCTCGATGTCGGTTATAGCTACCTGTCGCGACTCCCAATACTTCCCTTGATACAACCCTAATATAACTAGCCGTCCTATCCCACATAGTGTTCGTATCCCCACTACTATCACAGGCCTCTATATCCTTCAATTTCTCTCTCATCTCTAGGGCGCTAGTTGTGGTCAAACTCCCCCATATGATCCTAGGTCAGTCATCTCCGACCCTCTTCTTCCTCATCATCTTGATCCCTAAATCCATCACCAAGAGCTTATATCGGGTCGTAAGGTTGTCAATCGGAATGACCTTACAATCTTTGCACAGACCTTTATCATCTTTTCTAAGGAGTAAAAATCTATCTGAGTCATAGCCACTGCATTCCAGAAGGTTACCAAGTGGTCATCCTTCTTTAGGAAACTCTAATTGGCTATCACCAACCCAAAAGCTCTTGCGAAATCCAAAACTGAAACTCTTCTTCCATTTCTGTCCCTGAAGCCAAAGCCTCCATGCACATCATCATACCCTCCCGAAATAGACCCGATGTGCCCATTGAAATCCCCTCCCATAAAAAGCTTCTCAGTAGGCGGTATGCCTCCCACTAACTCGTCCAAATCCTCCCAAAAACACCTCTTATACTCCTCGCCTAAGCCCGTTTGCGGCGCATAAGCACTAATAATGTTCAACATAATCCCTTCAACGACCACCTTAATTGACATCATCATATCATTGACTCTCCTAACCTCCACCACATGGTCCCTTAAATTACTGCCTACTAAAATACCTACCCTATTCCTATACTTCGATCTACCAGAGAACCAAAGCTTATACCCGTCTACCTCCTTAGCTTTAGAACCTACCCATTTGGTCTCTTGTACATAAGTTATATTAATCTTCCTCCTCTTTAGAATCTTAACTAGCTCTATGGATTTTTCCGTCAATGTCCCAATGTTCCAAGAACCTACTCTCAGTCTAGATGCTCTTTTAACCCACTTACCCCTCCATACCCTAATCTCCGTCCCCATCCCCATCCACATCCCTGAGCGAGAACATTACCCTAGTCTACCATCACTATCCAAAGCCATGAAAATGCGTATGAACTAGTAAATTATTCAAAGGTTTAAAGTCAGCAAAATACAACTACAATTATATGAGCAAAGAATAGATATGGAAATCGGAGGTACCAACTCCAGTTGAAATGAACATGGTTACCATTGGAAAACACTATTTACGTCGGAGTACTGTTCACTTTGGAGTTACTGTTCACGTCGAAGTTACTATCCACGTCAGAGTTACTGTCCACATCAGCTTGCCAAGATGTTGTTCACAACGACCTTTGGGTTGTGTGGGTAGCAGATCTTGGGTTGAACGAATCTTTGGGCCAAAAACCCAAAAATGATAGCATTTAATGAAGCAATATTTCGTTGAGAAATTTCGTCGAACACCTTTAGGGCACTATCCACGATGCTAATGGAAAGTCTTTTAGAGAGGGTTTGCCTGCTAGAGATTTCTCTGGAGGGAGGCGTTGCTGGAGAAATGATTTGTCAGACATATTCACGGGAGAGAAAACCCTGTTTACACTTGTAGAGAGAATCAGAAATGAGTGTATAAGGAACGGTGAGCTTTTGTCAGCTCAAACAATGGCGGTCAAAAATTGTAAAAACATAAGAAACAAATAGAAAATAAATTATAATTGTTGCAGAAATTATAGATGAATCACAAATCGCTCCAATTCTTCACTAAGCGCAAAGAAATTCATCGATTTGAGCTCGCCTTCAAGAGATGAATTTTCTTTTTTTTTTCTTTTTTTATCGTAGTGGATTAATTCTTTTCTCTTGGAATTCATTCACATTAAAAAAATTATATTAATTTTCTATGTTTCAATTGTGATTATCATTTTCGTTTATAGAAAATAGTAATAATGATGTTAAAACAAGTCTATCGAATAATAATCTCAATCAAAAGCCACACAGCCGTAAAAAAATACTACTTAAGAAGATCTTCAGCCATAAAGCCTTATTTAAATAAAGAAAGACGCGTTAGAAAATATAAATATGATAGAAATTAAGTAGCAAAATTTTCTCCTATTGCTGATATCTGTTCTTCTATATAATGTCTATATAATTGATTATTCCTAGAGAATCACTTTACATTGTATAACATTTTAGGATTGAATAATTTAAGTTGATTTTGTTGAAAGATTAACATAAAAGTGAGTAAATAACAAGAACAAGAACAAACATAAGTAAAGGATTCAGCTATTAATTTAATAACTATAGACTAGAGTATTTGATAGACACTATATCACGTTAAGAATATAAACTAGTAATATAGCTCAAAGTACGATCAAAAAATTTATGAAAAAACATCCTGCATACAGAGACGTACTTATAAGATCTCCTTTAACTATTCGCTCTTCTCTAAAACTATTATATTTTCTATCTAAATAATCTATTGTCTCTGCTACTTTCTAATAGTCTTCTAACTTACCTTCTAAAAGTATGGCAGTCTGTTTTATTCTATATTTGTGGTACAATAATCTATAGCTAAATCGTACGTCTCTGTATGCAGGATGTCTTTTCATAAATTTTTTGATCGTGCTTTGAGTTGTATTACTACTTTATATTTTAAATGTGATATGGTGTCTATCAAATACTCTAGTCTATAGTTATCCTCTTTGGTATAATTAAGCCATCTATATTCCGTATATAATTTTTGTAGCTTGCTTATGGAATATAAGTGTTTAATTATACCAAAGAGGATAACTATAGACTAGAGTATTTGATAGACACCATATCACGTTTAGAATATAAACAAGTAATACAGCTCAAAGCACGATCAAAAATTTTAGAAAAAGACATCCTGCATACAGAGATGTACAATTTAGTTATTGATATTGTACCGCGAATATAGAATAAAATGGATTGTCATACAATTAAAAGGTAAGTTAGAAGACTATTAGAAAGTAGCAGAGACAATAGATTATTTAAATAGAAAATATAATCGTTTTAGAGAAGAGCAAATAGTTAAAGAAGATACAGAGTTGTCAGAGTGATATAGATAGTAATAATCAAATTAGATGATGGTGTGAGATGCGTATTAGAGAAATAAATTATCGTCTTGGATAAATCTATGCAAAATCAACCTTTATTTCAACGCTTTCAATGAGTTCATAGGTGGCTTCAAGAAAAATTACATCATAAAGCAGAAGTAATCAAGACAGAAAAGAAACTAAGAGAAATTTTAAGCTCATCATCTGAATCAGATCCGGATCCATATACAGGATATTTATACAAACAATTAGAAGGTGTAGAAAGATAAGTTAATTATTCAAATATTTGGATAAGACGTTATAGAAACAACATGCTTATCTTGTCCTTGATCTCTAAAGAATTGTTCCAAAGTCTGCTTAATTATGGCTTTGATTTTGTCATTTTTTTCTTTTTCAGAGCCATAGTCTTTCTGAAACTGTCTTTTTGAAAAAATTTAAGTAATCTTCTTCATGAGGAAGAAGATCCATTGCCTTCACTTTTTGGCAAAGTGACAATCATTAATAGATTTGATATGTCTTTACCGGCTATCATTTGAACCGGACTAGCTGTATCTTGATTTGATATAATAGATTTCTTAGCATTCAGAGGGGAATGCACACCCTTTTCATCCATTTTTGATTGAGATGGAGAACTCATTTCTAGGGTCTGAGTATCGGTATTTGTCTTAGGAACAAACTTACCTTGGAAAGTCTCGAGTTGCTTCATAAGTCTCATGTTTTCTTGAATGAGGGCTTCATTTTTGGCATTGAGTCTATTGAAGGTCACAGTCATGGTAGAACAATGATCATAGAAAATTATCTTATTTGTGTCTTTCTGAATGTTATATTGAGGAGTTTGGGTTGGGCTTTATCTGAGGGCTGATAAAATATAGTAATTTGGCCCAAGCATTCCTCTAGCATAGTCTAAAGCTCGGTAAAGTTATTAAAGCCTTTGAAAAGAGAGGTTTTAACCCCGTTTATTGAGTCTACTACTTCTATCCAAGTCTGAAAAATATCATTTATCTTACCATGTATAACTATATAGTATTTAAACTTATTTTCCCTACTTTTATCCAAAAAGTATTGACATAGTGCATTATTAGCTACGATAAAATGTTTAGTGTCTTTTTTATTATATGATATCCATAAATTGTCTACTAAAGATTTTTGGGTTTTCTCTAAAGTACATTCTGGTAGTATTCTAAAAGATAAAATACACTGAGGGTAGGAAATTAATTTAAATTTACCGACGTAAATTCTTTCCATCATGTCTATCATACTTTGAGGTCTGAAATTAATCTTACCTAATAATCTGTGCGTATGAGTCTGGTTGGGCTATTCCCTTGCCTTTGTCGGCTGGTTGTTGGCCAGTTGGTCTCATGCTGGAAAAACATTGTATCAATTAGTTTTAAGTTATAATCTACTTAATTTATCAGCTAAATCGTTGTTTTTTCTATTAACATATTCAAAAACTATATTATTATAGATGGATATAACATTCATAAAGTTTAGCCATCTTCTTTTACTACTAGCTTTACTATTTATTTTCTGATGAAATTTAACTATTGTTTCGCAGTCTGTTCTTACTAATACTTCATCTTTGTTTAGGATATATAACTTAAAGCTATTTAACCCGTATATTATTGTTAATACTTCGGCGTCTATGCTACTCATATTTCCTTTTTCTTTATATTTACCACTTTGCTATGCACATATTCTTTCTTCATTTTTACTACTATATTTATTAGGTCTAGCTTTTAAAACGGCTCCCCACCCTAACTGACTTCCATCATTTTGGACTATTAAGTAATCGGATTCTAAGGGGATTTTTAAGTCTGATATATTTTTAACTTTTTCTTTTATTTATTTTACCAATTTAATATCTTTTGCTTTAAAGTGTTTTTGACCCTTACTTCCTGTCTTTGCATATAATGGTTCTGCTATATTTTCTAAGTCTTGAATGAAATTTCTAGCATAATTTACAAGGCCTAAGAATTTTTGTAAATCTTTTGTATTGTCTAATTTATCTAGAATATCTAGTACCTTTTTAGATATATGTGGTTGGAGCTTTATTTTTCCATCTCCTAACGTTACTCCTAAGAAATTAATATGTGTCTTACATAATTCTTTTTTCTTTTTACTAATTATTATTCCGTATTTTACAAATAGTCTAAAAATATTTTGTAGGTTTCCTAAGTGTTCTTCAATTTCTTTACTAAATACTAAAATGTCATCTATATAAACTAATACAAATTTTTGTAGTCTCCAAACATATCGTTCATTTTTCACTGAAAAATGGACGGTGTTGTTTTTATACCAAAAGGCATGGAGAGCCATTCAAAATGTCCTTCTGGACAAGGAAATGTTGTTCATTCTATACTTTCTGGGTGCATTTTTACTTTCCAATATCCAGATTTACAATCAAATTTACTAAATAATTTTTTACCTTGTATTTTATTAATTAATTTATTTTTGTATGATAGCTTGTATGCATCTGTTCTAGTATTATCATTTAATATTTTATAATTTATTATCATTCTAACTTTTTCTCTTACTTGCTCACTATGGTTCCTTACCATAAATGCAGCAGATCTATGTTTAGAGGTAGATCGTCGTATCACTTCTAATTTTAATAGTTCTTTAATTTGTTTACTAAATTCTTTTGTGTCTTCATTATTAGCTTCTATAACGGCTATTTTTATGATATATTTAGGGTTGATTATGTCAAGTTTACACATGATTTTATTACAACCCCATTGTATTAATGGTTTTTCACCACTTATTTTCATTTCATCTAATATTGCTATTATGCTATCTAAATCTTTAGGATTTTTTATCATTCCTATCGTATTTATATATACTTGAAACTTGAAATTTTGTACTTTAACTTAGAAACATCTGACTTGAATGTCATGAATTAGAACTTGTATTAATTTGAACTTGATGATGTAGTGCACATTGAGAAAAATAATTTTGATAATTTGTTTAACACAATAATGGATGTTAAGGGCAAGAAAAAAGACAACTCAAGAGCTAGAATGGACTTAAAGAAGTACCGTAGGAGAAAAGAATGGTGGTTGCAGGAGTATAAAATAGTAAAATTGTCAAGCCTAAAGCAAGTTTTTCATTTACATTGGATGAGAAACATGAAATATGTGACTGGGTTAAAATTTGAGGATGCTATAGGGATATGCTTCGAATTTGGATAAGCGGACAGATCTGAATGAAGGAAAGTTGATAGGTATGAAAAGTCATTATTATCATGTATTCATGGAAACTTTGATTCCTATTGCTTTTAGCCATCTATCTGACAGGATATGGAAGTCAATTACAGAGGTAAGTCATTTTTTTTAGAAATTTATATTCTGGAAAGTTGTTGGAAAGTAGTTTAGACAGAATGGAGGAAAATATTCATATTATTACGACAAAGCTGGAGAAGATATTCCCATGTTGTTTCTTTGATGTGATGGAGCATCTTTCGATTTATCTTGTACAAGAAGTCCACCTTGGAGGTCCAGTTCAAATAAGGTGGATGTATCCATTTGAGAGGTAATGTTTTTCTTATATAAGTAATTAAGTTATTTTTCTTATATGTATTATAATTATTAGTTAACATATATTGATATATTCATACAAAAAAATTAGAATCTGCTAACAAACAATTAAGTAGAGGGGAAAGATCGAAGGATCAATTGTTCAAACTCATATTGCGAGAGAAACTGGTGAATTTTATTCCTATTACTTTGGGGATAGTGTCATGTAAGAGAAATAGGCCTAATCGCAATGATGAAGGTGATAGTGATCCGATTTTTCCACCGATTTCAATTTTTAATCAAAGTGATTGAGGATCTAAAAGGCGTGAAAGACGAGGCTTTACTACTATGGAAAGATAATCAGCTATGACCCATATTCTACTTAATGTCCAGAAATTCAGTCATATCTTAAGTAAGTGTTAAATTATATTATCAAATTACATAGTAATAAGCGTTTAGTAACTAACAAAATTATACATAACAATATCAGATTGTTTGTAAACATATGGGGCAATGAAGTTATATATACGAGGTTTTTCAAATGGCTAAAGGACTATGTAAGTGTGAAAGCTTATATTGAATCAATAAGTATAGTGTATTCATTTTATATTAAATTGTATTATTTTAAAATCAATTTGTAGGTTGATGAAGAATACTCAAACGTCGAACATTCGCCATTAGTGAGAGAGATCGCACTCGGGTATGAATCTCAAATTCATACAATGAGTAAATATTCTGTGAATGGTTTTAAGTTTCAAACTGAAGAAGTTTTTATGCACAAGAAAATCAATAATAGTGTTGTGTGCATTCAAGGTGATGTCGACGGTAATGGCCAAACTATTGAATATTATGGTGTAATTCAAGAGATTATTGAAGTAAGATATTCAGGTTGGCCTAAAAAAAGATAGTATTGTTTCGGTGTAAGTGGTTTGACCCATCACACAGTGACACAAGGGTGGACCATCAACATAATATAATTGAAGTTAAGCACACCAGACAATACGGAAGTTATGATCATTTTATCATTACCCAAAATGCTAAGTAAGTTTATTACGCTCCATATCTATTGCGTAGAAATAAGACTGATTGGGGGGTTGTTATTAAGACAAAACCTATGGGAAGAATTGAAATTGAGAATGTATTAGATGTGGTGTACCAAAATGATGTTGCACTTGTTCAACAACAAGTTGATATTGAGTTGAAAATCACACTAGAACATATTCAACATATACTAGAAGAGGTTTATAATGATGAGCTTATAATGCCAAATGTAGAGGAAGAAGCAAATGAGGAATATGAATTTTTTTGAGGAGGAAGAATGGTAGGACAATGTGAAAAATTGAGAAGGAGGAATGGGAGGATGACGAAAATGAAACAAGCGAGGAGTAATAAAATGATAGATTATAACTAGTATGTAAGTTAATTTATTTGTCTAACACTAAATTTATTTAGTTTAATTTATTTGTCTAACACTAAATTTATTTAGTTTATGTTTTTTATATATTGTATTGTTACTTTATATACAGATGTCATTTAGTGATGGTGATAGATCTCGAGATCATCTTGGGTTAGCCATTATGATAGGAGTAAAAAGAAGAAGTCTAGGAGACCTGTTGAACCTACGGATATCCCAGGAATAATTTCTTCAGCGCCGCCGATCTAGTCCTACACATATTCATTCTGTACCTTTTAAGACTATGGATCCTTTGGTTTACCATAGTCAGTTCCGCCGACCACACGACACTTCTACTTCTTCATAGGTCAAATTTAATTCATATGACCAAACCTGCAAGCTACCCATAGAGGTTATTCCTCAACCTCAGAGATTATCATGTTCGTCTACTCCATCTCCCGCATCTCAGTCTCCTCACCTATCTACCCTGAGGCTTAGAGATTATAATGTTGAGACTGACACTCCTCCTTTGACTCAACAGTATATACATCCTACAATATCATATTCACCTTCTTCTACTGCTAGACCTGAGGTAGCACATGATGTGCCTGAGTTAGCTCATGG
The DNA here is from genome assembly GCF_947179165.1 of Solanum dulcamara. Taxonomy (NCBI): domain Eukaryota; kingdom Viridiplantae; phylum Streptophyta; class Magnoliopsida; order Solanales; family Solanaceae; genus Solanum; species Solanum dulcamara. The sequence goes on along the minus strand of NC_077239.1, from coordinate 44,993,845 downwards.
ACAGAGGGACAGACTTGGGAGAGTCATAATTGAGCCTAATGAATCCTCATAAGTTTATTATTTTTTTTATATTTTTTCTACATTAATAAATTATTCATGAACTAACATGTTTATTATATGTCTTGCAGGTCGCATCCTTCGAAGGAGGTTGCTAGGACTTTTCAGGAGAGTGTTAGGAGGCTATATGCTGAGCCCTATCACTCTAAGCGGGAGATTCCAAATAGTATCCGCCGGATGATGTTTACTGAATTCAAGGTATATATATGTCTAAATCTACTTTTTTTAGTTAAGTTTAATATTTTTAGTATACTTTACTTGACTAATTATTCAATGCTATTCACTTTTTTTCAGACTTTATGTACCTGGAAGTCAAGGTACAATATGGTCATTGCGACCACTTTTGAAAGAAAATTGAGCGCCAAACTATTTAGCCGGAAAAAGAAAGTTAGGAACGATTGGACACCTTTGAGTTAGATGCTACCTCATATATATAAAGAATTATGTCGTTATTGGGATACCGAAGAATTCAAAGTTTTGTCCGATCAAGTCAAAAAAGCTAGAGGCAGCCTAAAGGGTGGCTTGTTGCACACCGCAGGCGCAAAGAGTGTTGGTACGATTCAGAGGGAGATAGTAAGGTTTTTAAATTTTAAGTTTAAATTCATACTCTTAAATAAATTATTTGACAAATTATTATTTTATTAATTATATTTTTATTTATAGGAAAAAGAATTGAGACGCACTCTCCATCATCATGAAGTTTTTAAAAAGACTCATGTGAAGAAAAAGACTAATGCGTCGGATCTGAATGAGTGGGTGGAGGAAAGGGTTGAACGAGCCTATGTAAGTTATTTAATATAATATATATATATATATATATATTGATTATAATTTTTATTTTGTAATATCCAGCAAGAGTATGAGCGGCACATATGTGAGATGGGAGATTCGATCCAGCTAACATCTTAACAGTCCACTTAAATTTGGACAGAAAAAGTGTTTGAGGGATCCACAAAGGTCGAATATATGGAATGGACTTTAGGAATGACGTATGAAAACTCCAATCAGGTTTAGAAGGTATTGGATCATCACGTCAAGTTAAAGCCATTGACAGGGTTCAAATAGATGCCATGTCTCAGCAAATCGCAGAACTTACACGCGCATTGACAGCATCTGAGGCAAAAAGGATTGAGGAGCAAAGAAGTATGAATGAAAAAGTTGAGCAAATCAAAGAATAAGTGTTCAACCTCGCCCGTCAGTCTCCGCCCCATTTTTCATGAGGGTCCACTTTGAATGACTCTGACGATAATGATGAATACATAGTAAATAGTCCTTAGATTTCCTATGTTAGAACTTGAACAATTTGAAATATTTTGTTAAGTTTGAAAGACTTTAAAACAGTGTAAATTATGACTTTATTCGTTTTGAGTGTTTAATTATGTTCGTTATGATGTATATTGTGTATTTTGTTGGTTGGTTAGTTTATTGATTATTATTGAATTGCATTTTAATTGCAGGTGGGCAGCAGAAACTGCAGGTTTCTATTGTCAAAAATGCTGCAGAAAAAGCGACGGACAAGGTCCTTTAGTCCATCGCTTTTTTGGATTTTTCTAAAAAGAATTTTCAAAAAAGCGGCGGACAAGGACCCTATGTCCTTCACTTTTCTGAAAAATTTCAAGAACAAAAGAGGCGTACAGGAACCCCTTGACTGTCGCATTTCTAGAAAACAAATTTAAAAAATTAGTGACGATGTCCGTCGCAATGTATTAAATAATTAATAAAAATAACTAAACAACGCAGTTTGTCATTTTAGAGATATTTTTATAAAAAGGAGGTGATGCAGTCTGTCGCTTTTGAAAAGCGTCGAGCAAAAAAGCGACAGAAGTGACTGCATCGCTTTTTCGTCGAGTTTGACCAAAAAAGAGATGCAGTTCATCGCTTTTTTGCGTTATTTTTCGATAGATTTTTAGTAGTGTAAGGACACATTTAGATTGGGTCATAGATCGTATTCATGATGGGTGATGTCACGTCCGCGAAGAAGACCTAGGACTTGGATAGATTTAATTTCATTTTTAAACTTACTACTTTCTATTTCGATTTTGGGAGATTTTAAGCTCAAATTGAAAAGATTTTTGAAGTTGTTTCTAGATTTTATCATGAGGTAAGATTCTAACTCTCTACTTGGTGTTTTTCAATGATTTGTTGATTATTTCATCGTTTAATCGTGTATGGATGATGAAATTTGGAAAATTTTCTCTTAAAGTCAAGAAATTATATTTTGGTGATATTTAAGGTCTGGTTCAAATCCCGTTTTCAATAAAATTTCAGATTTGAAATGCTTACCTTATGGGTAAATCTATTTCGAATAGAAAATTTCAGTTGCGATCTTGAGACTCGGAATTGATTGTTTGGATCTGATTTTGGTCTTAATTTTTTTATCGCAATATGGGTATTGATGGATTCGTATTCTCACGAAGAACATGGTTTTGATAGATTGGGGGCTTCTCGCAACAGTTCGAGAAGAAAAAGCAACAGTGTGAAGGTTTGTGATGTGTTTGCTCGACATTCAAGGTAGGCTATGACTTACTCTTTTAGACTTAGTTTGAGTAATGATGTAGGATAAAAAGTTTTATGGGTTGGGCATATTGATGGAATTGGAGAATTAGGGAAATGAATTGTTATCGTGAGACTTAGATTGGACCTTAACTGATAGATGCTTTATAACTTAAAGATGTATTTGTTGTGTTTTACTCCGATTCTTATGTTGTATCGTACCATGATGAGTTGATGGCCTACGCATTATCTTGAAGAGGTACATTATTGACCTATGGGCACCTGTTTGAAAGAGTTTTACCAAAAGCCTAAGGGCATAATTTTGAAATAAATCTTATTATTTGAGAAAGTTATCAGCCTAATGGCTTTGTTTGAAAGTAATCTACTTATTGAGAAATGTGGCCCCTAACGACATTGTTTTGAAACAAAATCTATTATTTTGAGAAGGCTTGTAGCATATAGTTATTGTGGTGAGAAAGACACTCGTATATACTTGTTACATTCGAAATTTCCTTTATTTCTATAATTATTCATATATATTCTTTCTCATGTATCACATGATTGGTACTCTAGAAACAACAGTTGAGGCACATTATGTCTTATGAAAAGTGGTTTTAATTGTTGATAATACTGAGGAAAAATATAATTTTTTGTCCGATAAAAGATGATGTATGTTGGGTTAAAAGGTCTCACGCATCCCCTACGGATCCCATCTCTTAGCATGCCACTATGAAAGGTGTATACCGGTATAATCATTGGACATTGCATTGCATTACATATGATTCTTTGCTTTATTTTGTACTTCTTGAATATATCTCTTTATTGTATTTCTCTTTTACTTATTGGATGATTCTAATCAACGTCTTATACTTGTCTTTTCTAAATTATCAAAGTGTTTTGTTGACGAACCTAGATTAAGATATAGTTGTTAACTCTTACTCGATCGGCTTATGATTCTTGTTGAGTATGTTTGTTTTGTAACATACTATTTTTGTTGCATCTCTTTTTATGCAGATCCTAACACTGGTTGTCTACACTAATTCTGGCTAACGAAAGCTAGCTCTTGAAACGTTAAAATTCTTTACATGTTCAATATTTTAATCTTTGCTAGAGATGGATACACATATGGACATGGTATGAACAAAACAGAATTTGGAAAAATTAGACAAAATGTACATTGGATTAAAATTTCTTATAAAAAATAACTCAATTATCATTAATTACGAGAAATGATCATTCGGCCCTTTTTCAATTCAAGCAAAGTGCACTTTTTCTTTCTTCTTCTCATCTCAATTGACAAGGATGAACACATCATTAACTATGAACTTACAATTAATGTTATTGCTATTTTACCCATTTTTTCCACATTTCTTGTATTCTCTCTTCTTCCTCCCAAATGGATTTTCGCAAATCAAAATAGGAAAACTCATATCACTAGACACTAGATTATGACGTTGTTTTGATCATCTCAATCTCTCTCCATAAACCATTAAAGCTTATTCAAAGTTTGGCTCTAAAAATTAACATGTTGCAAACGTGAATCATTTCGAGTGAATAATATATCAAAAGACTCAAAATATTCGGAGAAGCTCATATCTAATTTTGGCACTGTTTAGAAAATATTTTAGTTTGTTGGGATTGAAAAAAATTGGTCTACGATGTATACTTTATTGTATCAACAATGTATATATATCATCTATACACGATTATACATCATTTATACAATACATTATATATACATATGACCATCATGGTGAAAGTCATAATGATTTTTTGTAGTTGCTGAATAATTTTTTTTTTTCTTTTCCTTTTTCTTTGTTGCGAATTACGAATTACGAATTACTGACGTTTACTAAATGTAAGCTTACATGCACTAAATGAGATGAAAGAAAGAGAAGGAAAAACAAATGAACAAGAAAGAAAAAGAAGGTAAAGATGAAACTCAATGATTTTAGGCGTAAGATAATGTTATTTATATTATTCAACAAAGTTATTTTGCGATGGAGTCAAACCTATACATTTTAGATGGAAAATAGTTGTTGAAGCAATTTAAATAGTAAAAAATACTAATTATATATATTTCTTCTAATTGATTGATTTTAAGCGCTTTGAATTAATTGCACCGCCACTATTTGCAGTGATCAAGTGAAGGTGAGATGACCTGCAATTCGGCATCATTGAATGAGATATTGACATTTGATAATTTCTTCAAATACCGTAAATAAAATATTTGAAAGAACTTTCGACCATATCGGATGTAAATTAAAAAAAAAAAAGAGGACTATAACAGTTATTGTTTATTGTGACTCGTATATTTTCGTAAGAATCCCATACAAGTTTGTGTGCAAGAGAAAATAAGACGTTGTCTGATCAAGTTAACAATAGAAACTGATTTAAATACTTTTATCTATACATTTCTTGTGATATAAAATAACAATAGGACCTTTAAATACTTAACATGAAATATATTTTATTCTATTGTACTCGTTCTATATGGTCCCATGATTTTTCAAAATCCATTATTTAAGAGAACAGATGTCTTACCCCCCCCCCCCACCCCCACCCCCACCCACAATCCATTATATGCAGAGGCCAATTGATAAGTTATACTTGATGAGTTAAGCCTATAAATTCTTTAACACCAAACTAATTGATTTTTTTTTGGAATGTAATATTTTGTTAAAGCTTTTATATTATATATGTTGAACACATAGAAATAGGATGCATCTGACTGTGTGAATAGGACACCTACTGCCCGACTAGTTCGGATTCCCACTTTGGTAGGACTGAAAAGGAATACATACATCTAGTTCTAGTAAAAAAAATATGGGAAGGTTAGAAGAGAGGTTTAGTGCTAAAACATATACGAATCTGCTGGAGCACTAGCAAGAAAACCTCAAAGAAAGGCAATGAATCTGATGCAATGCTAAAAGCTCAAGCTATGACAATCTTTCTTCATCTAGTAAAATCTTCTGCTCACACTACCTTTCTCTATATCATTTATAAAGTGGGAGATCAGAAAATTCAGATACTATTTTGACACCAGCCATGGAACAAACTAGACAACGTTCAACGATGATTGATTGTCTGAATGTGTTTCAAGGAAGTGTGAAGGCTCAACTCTCTGAAAGCAAGAAACGTACAGAGTCCATTAAAGGAGAAATCATTATTCAACATACCCATGCAAAATCAGGCTTTGGAAAAGCTATTCCTATTCAATTATATAGTCTCTATAAAATTGACCCAAGTGAGCTAACTTGATATAGACACTAAAATTACTAGTTTTGCTTTCACTAATATATCTCGCTGAAATTGATCCAAATGAGGCCAACTTGATATATATAACTATGACTACTGGTTTTTGCTTTCACTTACAATAGACTTGCTTCTGTTCCTTCTTCCATTTGGATAGGTACAGGCGAAGGAAAGCTGAGTCAAGAAGTGCACCTGAATCATGGGAAACGTATCCACAACAAGCTTAATGGTAACAAATGTGTCAAGTATGAATTGACATTTGAGGTTGACCGAGATTTTGGATTTCCAGGTGCTTTTGTCGTCTGGAACCAACACAAAGACAAGTTTTTTCTTCAATCACTGTCTCTCCAAGTTGCATTCAGACAAATGGTTCATTTTGAATGCAACTCTTGGATATATCCCAATCATTTAATGCAAAAGCCAAGGATTTTCTTCTCAAATACTGTGAGTAAAGCATTTCTAGTAACAAGTAGTATCTTTTAGTAACAGATATGTAGTGTCTTTGATCATCTTATGATGTTTAGTGTTATCTTCCAAGCCAAACACCAAATGGTCTGCTGCAACTGAGGAAACAAGAACTTGATACATTGAGAGGAGATGGAACTGCAGGGAGAATTAGAGAATGGCATCGGACTTATGGCTATGATTTCTATAATGATCTCAGTGATCCTCAGCGAGGGGAAAGACCTATTTTAGGAGGTTCAGCTCACTATCCATATCCAAGGAGAGGAAAAACTGGTGAACCACATATTCACTCAGGCAAGAAATTCTCTCCCTTCTAATATAACTTTCTGGCCCCAGAAATCATACGGACTCTGTTATTCTTCTTCTTAAACTGTAACTCTTCAAACAGAAAATGTGAAGGGGATGTTCAAGATAGACAGCTGCATCCCTCCGGATGAAAGATTTAGCCCCCAGAAACTATCAGAGTTTACGAAGAAAGTGATCCAGGCAACTTTTCACTTTGTTGGTTCTCAGGGGGGATCTATGTCAAGAGAAGAAACCAACCAATTCAAGTCATTCAACGAGATCAAAGAGCTATTTTCGGGGAAGAAAAACCAAGGGGTGGAAGAATGGATGATAAAGAAACTGGAAGCTCGTCTACCAAAAGAGATTTTCAAGGAGATTGGACAAGGAATCAAAGATTATACTGCAAAGTTCCCAATGCCTCAGTTATTTGCAGGTGATGCTGGTTTTATGAATATAAGGTTATTGAATATTCCTTCTCCAAGACAAGTTTTGTTTCATGTCTGGATTATTCATGCACAGGGAACGAACTGGCATGGAAGGATGATGAGGAGTTTGGACACCAGATGCTTGCAGGAATTAATGCAACTGTAATTCAGTGTTTGCAGGTATGATGTGTTTTTACTTTTTAAGAGAATTATGATAAGCATAATCAGAAGCTTCATATTTTCTTACTAGGGAATGCAAAAATAGATCTAATACTAATGATGTGTGCTTTCCCATGATGATAGTGAATGAATTTATGAGAAGAGAAAACACATAAAGATCTCCCTAAGCTAGTCTCTTATTCAAAAAAACATCTCAACTTTGCAAAGGCCCTATGCGCCCACCCCCCACCCCGAAACCCCCAATCCCCGGACTGGTCTGAAATGAACCTATTACCACACAAACGAAACAGCCAGATTTTTGGTATACTGTGGTACACCCACTGGCAAACAACAACAACAACTCCGCTTCAGTCCCAAACAAGTAGAGTCAGCTATATGAATCCTCACTTCTCCATTTAAGCTCAACTCATGTTATCATCCTACCAATTAAAATAAAAGTGAAAAATAAGTTAAATATATATAAATAATAGTAATAATAACAATAATATTATAAGTCCACTAACAAGACTAAAACCTATTCCCAACTAGTATGCAACAATAACAATATACCCCGTGTATTCCCAACTAGTATATATCACGTCTATGGATTTCATAAAAAAGACCCTTTTTAATGTTTTTCTTTTTATTCATATTTTTTCTTATCTTATCCCCCTGATTCCATCTTCTTCCAAGACACCCCCCTAAGCAGTTACTACTACCACGACTACTCTTTTATATCAGACATCCCTCCCCCAAACCAATTCCTTCTTCATCCCTTATTCTTTATTCACTAAGAGAGGCACCCCCAACTCCCCCATTTCTTCTTCTTCTTCTTACCCCAAAACCTGATTTTTTTTCCATTTCTTAGATGGCGTGAATCTCTTATAAATGTCATGTAAGATTTTGGTTGATGATCGTGTGGTGTTAGAGGAAGAACCAAAAAAAGCATGTTGTCTGTAAATGTGTTTCATTTGCTTCCTTCTCATAGTGTCTTGATTTAGTATTGACAAGTTACAAAATCAACAATTAGCAAAGGGAAAGAATATACAAAAAAAGAGATGAAAAGATAAGGAATCTGTGGAGTTTCAAAGAGATGATATTTTGATTGCATATCCTTTATATATTTTACTGACGGACGTTCCCATCAGAAACCTGAGATTTCCAATAGAAAGCGGTCAAAAATAGTTTCAAACGAACATATGTTCGATAGGTTTCATTGAAAATATGAATTTTAGTGACAATTTGGTGGAACATGTGAAGTAACGGTAGGTGGTCGAGATGAAACTTGGGGGGGGGGGGGAGCAATGAAGCAGTTGGTGGTGGTTGAGCAGGAGGTGTTGGGGTGGTAACCTGATGAGGAGAACCAGAAGGAATTGGAGGAGTGGATTTTGTTGGTGCTAGACTGGTGGTAGGGTAAGTGGAGGTGGTCGGTGGGAGAAGAGAAAAGGAAAAAGAGAAGAGTTTAAAAATATAAAAGAAATTGTAAATTACAATAATTTTGGAGTTTTTCACACAACACACGCACTGAATGGTTGTGCAAGCACTGCAAATTCCATATGGATTGGAAAGGGGCATAAATACTACTTTGAACAACTATAGAGGGGACATAGGACCTCAGCAAAATTTAGTATTTTTTTTTTAAATCATGGACTAGTTTAAGGGAGTCTTTATGTATTCTCCCTTATGAGAAATAAGAGGATTAGATGGATAATTATAAAACAACACATACCTAATTACGAGTCCACATCTTATATTAACCAAAGAACAAGATTTAAGTGTTGTTTTTAGTATTTGATTAATAGATTGTGTTTGACTAATCCCCTTGTACTATCTAAATTTGCTCAATTTTGTACTCTGATAAAACTTTTAGCCATTCATGTCCTTACCATTAGCGAATCGTTTCATATTTTCCCTTCCATTAACGAAGTTCCAACATGAAGGGACGGGTGCACGTACACAAAATTTCTTTGAGAAAATGAGTCCAAATTTACCATACTTTTGACTATGTTTTAAAATTAACCTTGGTTGTATCTCAGTAACAGTGTGTTATATGTTTCAAATCTTGTTTGATGTGTTTTGACATCACAGGTTTTTCCACCAAGAAGCAAGAATGGAATATGGAGTTCAATAAGACGATCACACATAGAACATAACCTTGATGGCCTGACTCTTCAAGAAGTAAGTACGTTTAGACCAATTACACAGTCATTTTGAAAGTAATTAGCATAGAGTATACCCATGAAACATCATCCAAAGACAGCGATGCAGGAAAAGGTAATATTCATGAATGTTGCTGGAAAGAGCTTCCACAAACATTGAAAATTTCCTAATAAGTTCAGCTTAATTTTGCAGGCAATGAACCAATGGAGGATTTTCATCTTGGACCACCACAACTATCTCATGCCATTTTTAGGAAAAATAAACCAAAATGGTGTATGTGCCTATGCGTCCAGAACTCTACTATTCTTAAAGGACAATGCCACGCTAAAGCCACTAGCAATAGAACTAAGTTTACCAGGGCTTTCACCTGGCACTGAGATTCACAGAGTATTTCGTCCAGGGACCAATGGATCAGAGGCAGCCTTATGGCAGCTTGCTAAAGCTCATGTTGGAGTAAATGATTCTGGTTATCATCAGCTAATCAGCCATTGGTAAAATTACTAAAATCATGTAGCAATTGCAATGTAATTCAATTTCTAAATTTGACTCTTTCCATTATTCATGGGTATTATGAAATTGTAGGCTAAAAACTCATGCAGTTGTAGAGCCATTCATTATTGCCACCAGAAGGCAGTTGAGTGTTATGCACCCGATTCACCGATTATTGGATCCTCACTTCAAGGACACTATGCATATAAATGCATTGGCTCGAAGTACAGTCTTAAAAGCTGGAGGAATCATCGAGAAGACCCTTTATTCTGGTGAAGTGTCTATGGAGCTATCTTCTTCACTCTATAAGCAATGGAGATTTGATGAACAAAGCCTCCCTGGTGATTTACTGAAAAGGTATGCTAGCAGGAGATATGAACTGGGTGACCAAACAAACTGTTTGGTATATGGAATATGTGTCTTCATGAAATTATTTTTCAATGTTGGTCATCTCAAATTGTTGAAAAGGCTTTCTCCAAGAAAAAGATTTTCCATCAAAAGAAAGATAACTACTTTTGCCACTTATTGGTGAAAATCGTCTTCTTTTTAGTGATGTCCCAACTCTTATGGAAGTCATCATCTTTTAGAGATATCCCAATCCTTACTTCATCGTCTTTTAGAGATATCCCAATTCTTACTCCAAATACTTGCTTGAGACCAACAACTAGACACTACTACTAAATTTTCATACTCAAAAGTATCACTAGAAAAGACCATCTTCGTACGCTATCTTCCACCTTGTATATTAGTATCATATTTCAACTAATTATATATTTACATGGAAAATACCCAGAATGATCTCCCAAAGTAAAACAAGAAAACATTTTCCTCCTTTTTTCTTTGGATAAAGTAAATAATTGAAAACATTTTCCTCCATCACCCCTAAATCTGCTGATGTACATTATTTAGCTACCACTACTAAATCTGTCATGTGACCAGGAGGTCACGGGTTCAAGCCTTGGAAACAGCCTCTGGCAAAAATGCAAGGTAAGGCTGCGTACAATAGACCCTTGTGGTCGGGCCCTTCCCCGGACCCTGCGCATAGCGGACGCTTTAGTGCACCGGGCTGCCCTTTTACTACTATTACTAGTACAAACTAACACATCAACCAAACTCGCAGAGGTATGGCTTTCCATAACCCAGATTGCGTGGCTGGCGTTCAACTTCTCTTTGAAGATTATCCATATGGTACAGATGGACTAGAAATTTGGGTAGCAACCAAGAGATGGGTAACTGACTTTTGTCTATATTTTTACAAGGATGATAATTCCCTGAGATCTGACCATGAGATCCAAGAATGGTGGTCGGAGATTAAGAAAATTGGCCATGGAGACAAATGTAACGAAACATGGTGGTACCCAATGACTACTCTCTCTGACCTAGTAGAGGCTCTCACCACCCTTATATGGATTTCCTCAGGTCTTCATGCTTCAGTTAACTTTAGACAATACGGATACGTGGGTCATCCACTAAATCGCCCAACCAAATGTCGGAATTTCATCCCGATAGAAGGGACAAGAGAGTTCGCAGAGTTTCTCCATGACCCAGATAAGTTTTTTCTCAAAATGTTACCCAACAGGTCTGAAATTACCCTATATATGGCACTATTAGAGGTACTCTCGGCGCCTACATCTGATGAAGTATACTTGGGTCAACGACAATCTCCAAATTGGATAGATGATGTATGGGTAAAGCAAAGGTTTGAGCAATTTGCAGAGGAACTGAATGAAGTGGATAAAAGGATAGTGGAAAGAAATGCAGATCCCAAACTTAAGAACAGACAGGGCCCCTCCAATATACCATACAAGCTTCTGGGCCCTGTGGTCTCCAATGTTAAATCATGTCAGGGTATTACAGCAATAGGGATACCTAATAGCATATCCATGTGAATCACTACTATAAAATACTCTATCGATGTGTGCCTCATAAGGCCTCTAGTATAAGTACAACATCTATATATCCCCTGTAAATCCTCTTGTATAAGCGAGTGTAAAATACTTGCTAAAAATAAAAAAGGGCAGACGAAAGAGCCTTAACCATCTCCTAATGCTTAAAGTTCACACAGCAAGTACTATTTTGACAAATTAAAGTGAAAGAAAAATACTTAAACTCCAAATAAACATTGAGAGCATTTTATCCATGAGAAACACAACCACATGAAGAACATTTTTCTTTTTCCTTTATACAGAATAGTGTTACAGGATTGGAGAGCTTAAAAGATGAGTCTTTAGCTAAATCTAGGGGCAACATTATTCCAAAAAAAGTGTAACCTGCTCAACCCCTCAAGCCTGAGTGGTTGGACTAAGAATATATTCATAGATGGGTCGACTTGGGTTTTTGCCGATATTGACCCATAAAGTTTGGATCAACCTGAACCAACTGAGCTGCACAAATTAAGCACCACCCCACCCCACAAACAACAAGCAAAATACTCCTAAACAAATGAGCCCAAATGCACATATGCATAAGGTAGCACAGATAGAACTCAAAATGAAATTGCAAGCACTAAATCCATAAGGAAATCAACCACAGCAATAACATTTTGCTATTGTAGTTTTACATAAGAGCCATATGATTGCAGAGCTGGGAAGATGAGTCTTCTGCTGGAATGGTTCTATCTTGTTTCTATCTATAGAAGCTACATCTATGTTCATTCAAAACCTATGAATTGCATCACAGAGCCAACTCATCAACTTATCATTGCTACATTCTCTGTTGAGAAATCCACATGCCAGTATAAACAGTTGTAATTTCTCATTATTCAATTATTGCACTGAAATGACAGAACAGAAGGCTATAACTAAAATGCAACATCATGTAGCAATAACATAAGAATGTGATGTGACCTTGAGGGTGGAGGGCATTCAAATTTCGGCTTCATTAATGCTCAATCTTTGCATTGGGCTCACTATTTAGTGGAAGCACCGGTCTAGCAGAGAAAAAGGTGCTGCATCTACTTTACAAGGATTTTCCAACACCATATCAGCAATCATTTCAGCTGTTCCTAGAGCCTGGTAAGAGAAAGCATTGCCCATGAGTGTTACAAATCAACTTAGAAGCATATAAGAACTACGAAAGTCAGCAAGAACAGCTGACTTCAAATTAAAATGAAAGGGACAATTTTTATATGAAAACAGTGTCTTTCAGTTTATCTGCAGAAGCACAGAAAAATACCAGCGACAGTCCTTCTCCTTCATGCCCGGCAGCAAGAAAGACGTTTGAAAATCCAGGAACAAGCCCAATGACAGGCTTTCCATCAGGAACTAAATCAAAAAATAGTCAAGCCCATGAGCATGCTTGCAACTTTGGCATTATTTTAGGAGTTCATACATGATCGTTACAAGACAAAAGTTTCTCGATTTCACTTACTGTAAGGTCTCAGTCCTATTCTAACTTCTCTGCTTTGACGCAAATCTTCAAGAGACTCATGTCTTAAAGCAGGTATGAACTCCCCAACCCGCTGCCATATGTGGTTGATGACAGATTCATCTACCTCTGTGCTAAACCCAACAAGTTGTCGGCTACTCCCTGCAAGAAAAGATCTTGGTGAATAGACATGAGTGAAGACTTATATAAACCACACTACCTTAAAGGATTCGGATTATAAGGAAAAGAAAAAGATGAACAAAAAGAAAGCCTAGCTGTCAAGCCATGTGATTAATCGATTACAAATTCACCAAGCTATTAAGATGACATAAAAGATAGCACGAAATGGATATTTCCTTTTCCTTCCATTACAATTGTATTCAATATATATGGACTACCAGATACCATACGATGGGATAAGTGCCCCCAGCTACCAAAGTTACACAGCTTGAAAGGTTTGATCCTTTTTCGATGTCTGTTTAGCTTTGTAAAGGAGTTTTTGCGAAAAGTTATTTCAGAAAAGCTTTTTCAACGGAGAGAAGCTTTGAAGGTATTCTTCCATTTAAAAGCTCCTCTTCTACTCACAAAAGACTCACAAATCCTCAAAGAACTACGACTATTCAAACACAATTTTATTTTGCACAAACTTTTCCCCAAAACAACTTTTGGAAAAAGTTGTCTAAACGGCTCTAGATATCATGAATAGTATATCCGAGAAGTTAGCCAAGACATGCAACAAGTGATATATCCTAGCTGGATTTACCATACTTTCAAATAATATATGAGAAATAAGAAAGCTTTTCTATTGCTCAAGACTTGGAAGATTTTCTTGATTCTTGCTTGGTTCTTACAAATGAATACCCCTCTATTTATACTAGTCCTCTAGGTAAATAATAATTGTTATACAAGTCTCTACATATTAACAAATAAGTCCTTTTTCTAGAATTCTCTACATAATTATAAGATTCCAAGGCCTTCCATGCAAATCCAAGGAATTCTAAAGTCTTCCAAGGAATTCTGCATATATCTCTAAAATATTCTACTAAGGACTATTCTTCTTCCAATGTAAGCATTCCACATGGACAACTTTATGCTACGTGGAGCCTTAGTGGCATGATGATGTGGCGGGTCATGACACTTGGCCCAACAAAAAGATAAGTATCCCCTATTTACAACAACAACAACATACCCAATGAAATCCTATAAGTGAGATCTGGGAGGGTAGAATGGGTGCAGACCTTACCACTACCTCGTGGAGGTAGAGAAGATATTTTTGAAAGATTCTCGACTCAAGTACAACAAATCCCGAATATAAAGAAGGAGACAATGAAGAGAACATAGCAAATAACAAGGAAACAATGCAAACGTCAACCAAAGAAGAGCCAAAACAACAATAAGTCATGTGATAATCGAAACACCATAAACAACATACTAGGATAGATTATTACAAAAAAAAAACAATGATGAAAATAGAAAACCAAGAACTAAAATAATACAACTAATACAATCGCAAACACCAACCACCCCAAGCAAGACAACACTACACTAGGGCTGTTCACAGTTTTGGTTAAAACCAAAACCAAACCGAAAATTTAATCAAACCGAATAAAAAAACCGACATTTGATTTGGTTTGATTTGGTTTGGTTTTAAATTTGAATAACCGATAATATTTGGTTTGGTTATGGTTATAGGAAAAAATAACCGAATAAATAACCGAACCAAACCGATAATTCTATACATAAAATTTATAATTATTTATATGTATAATATTAGTTTTTCATAAATAATTAAAGATATTTTATACATTTTAATTATTAATTTAATATTAATCTACTTATTTTTAAGGCCCAACAATCTAAGCCCAACTCTCAAGCCCAATTATAAATTCTAATAAACACTAAACACCAGTCCAAGTCCAACAATCCAAGCCCATTAGCCCAATTCTAAATCCTTAATTCTAAATCCTAAATTCCTAATAAGCACTGAGCACTTAAGCAGCAAGCAGCAACATCAGGTAAAAGTTAAAACTTTAAAACCCTAGTATCTGTTATCCTTTTACATTTCTGTTCCTTTCACGTTGGTTTCTCACAAAGTCACAGACTCACAGTCATAGACTAACAGTGAAGGCTCAAGAGCAACCTCAACTCCTCAACCCCAAGTACAAGATTGTCAAATTTTGAGAAGGTTTGTAAGAAATTTTTCAAATTTTAAATTGATTTTAAGTTGTTTTATTTTTTGTTTCGAATGTTTAAGTTGTTTCCTTTTCTGTTTCGAACCTTTGTGGGCCGTGAGGAAAAAAGAGCTTTGTAAGAATTTGAAGAATATAGAGAGAGAATATTTGAATTGTCTCGGCTAGTCATAAACCGAATAACCGAACCAAACCAAACCAAACCGACAATAACCAAACCCGTGGTTATTATTTTACTTGGTTTGGTTATGGTTTTAAACATTTAATAACCGATTTAATTGGTTTGGTTAAGGTTTTAATCAATAACCGACCCAAACCGAACCATGAACACCCCTACACTACACCACCTACTAACTTTATACCCTAATACATGCCCTCCACCCCCTTCTATTTAGGATCATATCCTTGGTAACCTGAAGCTGCATCATATTTTGTCTTATGACCTCTCCCCAATACGTCTTCGGCCTACCTCTGTCTCTCCTCATACCCTCTATCACCAACCTCTCACACCTCTTCACTAATAAGTCTATGCATCTCCTCCTCACATGTCCAAACGATCTCCGTCTTGCTTCCTTCATCTTGTCCACCACGAGAGTCACTCCCACCTTATCCTGAATATCCTCATTCCAATCTAATCGCTCCTGGTATGACCACACATCCACCTCAACATCCTCATCTCTGTAACATGCATCTTTTGGACATGGGAGTTCTTGACTGACCAACACTCAGTGCCATACAACAATGTCAGATGAACCACCATTTTATAAAACTTACCTTTGAGTTTTGGTGATACCTTTTATCACACAAGACTCCAGAGGCAAGCCTCCACTTCATCCACACAGCACCAATACAGTGTGTGATATCATCGTCGATGTCTCCACTCCCCTGAATTATAGATCCAAGATACTTGAATCTATCTCTCTTGGGATATTTTGTGTGTCAAGCCTCACTTTCACGCCTACCTCATGCATCGCATCATTGAATTTGCACTCCACATATAGTCTGGCTCAACTTGAACCCTATTTAATAGTCAAATATGTAGATGAGGCAATTTAAACAATAGACTTCTACATAAGGACCATCCACAGTAGGTAGACATTTTTTCCAGCATTATAACCAGCTTCCTAACAGATGGCGCATTGATTTAGCTACCAACAGTCATTTATCATAAGAAAATAAGCTTATACTAACAGAAAAAAGAAAAGATTGGACCAATTGCAACGACTAACACATGAACTTAGAAAAAGAAAAAAACAAGTAACAAGAAGAAAATAGTTCTGGTCAGTAGATGCCATTTGTGCCATCAGTCATCTGAAAGTGTCAACCACTTTTTTCGCATTGCCCTTTTGTAGAAGACTTCTGGAACTGCTTCCTCAATATGTTTGGTCTAAACTGGGTCTTTCCTCCGAATATCAAGGCAGCCTACTCTAGTTGGATTTTTTTGGAAAGTTGATACATCAAGAAGATCTGGAGAATGATTCCAGCAGTAAATTTTTGGTGCATCTGGAATGAAAGAAATCTCAGATGCTTAGATGGGATCTCAACTCCAAGCTATACTCTAAAAACTAGATGCCTAGTCAATCTGTTTAGTCGGAACTTATTGTCTCCTGTTATGAGTGTTGACAGTTTTTTGGATTTTGCTAGCTCTTTGATCCAAGTTTAGTAAACATGTAAGGGAACTAGCACTCTTTCTTTGTACACTTTTGCCTTTAGCATCACCCTGATGCTCTTTAATGAAATCCTTTACTTCATAAAAAATAAAGCACATAATCCTTTGCATTATAAAGGGAGGAAAAGGGGTGCTATGGAGCTTGGAGCTACCCAAATCTAGCTGAATTGGGTTAGACATACTGGTTGTGGGTGAAACACATGAGGGTTAAATAATTCAACAACAGGATATAGTTTACCAAGGACGAGATTTCCTGACGCATCCATGGTTGCCGTCATTGAAACAGACAAATCTTGTGCATTATAGACAGGCCCTGAATCAGATGCAGTAGCTTTCAGGGTTGCCGACTGATGGTTGACATACCCTGCCTCCATAATTCCATGCTTCAGCTTGAACGACTTGAAATTCTCTATCACAAGCAGGTGACCCTATTTACAAAGGCAAAATTTAGCTTCACAAATAAATGAATATCAAATATTTAAGGTTGAATCTATTGACAAGTAGGCACAAGAAAAGGTCTCATGCGAAAAACTAATGACAAGGAGTTAGATCCATAGATAGAAAGATTAATGGAATTGCCACCATACATTACATGCTTCTCTTCTGGCCGTCAGTCTTCACCTTTTCTATATTGATATTCACTTCATGACTTCCCTATTTGAGGTGGATAGGTTTAGAAGGGAACTCTTGAAAATAATGTAGACGCCATTGAGAATCTTGGATTCTTTTAAGGCTGATTTAGAATGACAGACAGACAGACCATAAAGAGCTTCGGATTCTTCTAACTGCTGAGTGTTTGTATCTTGAGCTCGTAAAACAATATCTTATTTGAAGTTAATAACCAGCTAAAGGGATAAAGGAGTGGATTAATACAGATTCCATGTGCCGAGATAAGAAGTCATGGAGCAACTTTTGATTTCATTTCTCCTCTCTTTTCATGCTCTTCCTTTTTGTTTCCAGAATTAGTTTGTAACTTGGGTTATGTAGCAAACCCTCCATAGAATTAATGGAAATATGAATTAACAAGAAACTGATCCAAAGGAGGGGAGAGGCAGGGGATCAAATAAAAGTTAACAAGAAAGTATAGTTCATGCTAGTATCAGGTGAGCATCCAGTCAAATAATCACATGTTTACTTTTAAATATTGGATGAATTAATGTTGCCTACTCTCCAGGACCAGAAAACTAAGTTAGGCAAAACAAGGCATCAGCTGAACTTAAAGAAATTGTCTGAAGCTCTAACAGAGAGGGACGAGTAAGAAATGGTGGCTACAGACTAGCATATGCATGTGAAGAACCAAATCAGATATGACTCTCCCAATTCAACCCCCCACCCTCACCCAATCGGCAGGAGAAGAAAATGAAGTTCCTAATAATATAGTGACAATGATGTAAACAACGAAAAAGAGTGCCACGAGAAAGAAATAAGCTATAATAGTAATGGTCTGGTTTGGGCTGGCATATGAGCATACACATGTGAATGGGTGTATTTCACCCTAGTTCACTTCCATGCATCCCCTCCTCCATCTGATGTGCCAATTGGTTGTAGCTATGGGATAGATGACTAAAACTTGTGCATCTATAAAAGGTCAACAAATAATAATATGGTTTTCTTTGACAAATATTTAAATCTACTCTTCTTTTAACCCTTTATTATTTCTTCAATAAGAAAATAAGACGACAAAACAAATGCAACAAAGTAAATAATGCAATGGGCAAGTTACATCTTATCCAACACCTTTCGAGGCTTTATTGGAAGGTTGAGTTCAATATCTGGTTGCTTAATCAGACCGTGCATCAAAGACCCAGTCCAACAACCTGCTGCAATCACAACAGCCTTCTTACTGTGCAATGTACTCTTGGAAGTTTGAATAGCTCCAACCTGGCAGCTATTTCCATGTCTGAATTTATTAAATTTATTAATAGTGATCATATGGACCAGGGAGAGTTCAAACATCAGTAAATATGGAAACTGTCGAACCTAACTAATCCAACAGCGGGTTCATGATAAAATTCAGCATATCTCCCTTCCACAGCAAAATACCTGTTACACTGGACAATGATCAATAACTTTAGTAATTACCAATGTGAGGATATATCAGAATTGTAAGATAACCCAGAGAGAAGAACATTAGAGCTCATTCCTAAAGAATGAACCAAAGTGGAAGAGAAAGGAAGAAAGATAGAAAGAAGGAAAGGGAACAAACCTTCTCAATAAATGCAACAGTACGATGAGCGTCCAATTGGTAATCATCAGGGAAAAAAGCCGCCCCACCTTCCTTCTCAAGCACAAGTTCCGGTTCTTCTGATAGCAAGTCATTGGTGGACAAGAACTCAGCTCTCAACCCCTCCTGTGATAGCTCCTCCACCCTCCTTTTTAACATTGCTGACTCATCTGCTGTTTTACTTACTAAAAGGCTTCCTATCAGATAATAAGAACTTCACTCAGTGGTTTCCCCTACAATCTTTAATATGATGGAGTGGAATAGTAACCATTATTAAAGAAGAAAGGTTTTTCTTTAGCCTGTGCACGTGAAATAGGTATAAGGGATCACATGGACATGAGAAGAGAAAACTCCACACCTTCCCTTTAAATGAGGAGATATCAATGAGATTTACTTTCTAAATTGTGTTTTACCAAGAAAGGGTTGTATACTGAAAAAAGGGAAAGGGAAAGACACCTTCCATGGACACTATGGAGAAAATCCACATTGTCTACAACAACAAAAAAATAGACCTTAGGCCTACCTCATCAAAACTTAGCTCATCAGGTGAGAATTGCCCACTATAAGAGGAGATACAAACTATTCCCTCAATCAATGTGGGACAATAATCTAAACTCCTATCCCCCCCCCCTTCAGGCCTATCAACTAAATCATGAATGACATAACATGGGGTCCCAGCATTGGGTAAACCAAGAACAGCGACGCGTTTGGCTCTAATATGGTAATCCCCATGTTAAGAAAATGGACTTTGGGCCTAAATCAATCTGAAAAGTTAGCTCTTGAGATGAAAAGTTCTCAATACTATATAAGGAGACAACAACTCATTCCTTCAACCAGCATGGGACAATTTAACCATGAAACAGAAGAGAAAATGAGAGGAACTCGGCTTGATTTTTCCTCAAGCTATTGGGATTTAAATAACTATGTCCTAAAAAGGAAACGAAATCAACACCTAATTATAATAGGAGTAAATTAAGCTACCTACTATGATTACACTTTTTCTAGAATATTCACAAAGAATCTAATACTAACAATTTGAATAGACTGTAAGAATGTTTGGGGTCTCTGTTCCCAAAAAAGTCTATTAAAAAGAGAAGGACTAAACAAATATGAGGTGACTTTAACTTTGGCATTTACCAGAATTGTCTCAAGCCTGACAAATCTTCCAGAATGATCACTGATGTTCTAAAATATACCACCTTTTGTCATTTGTAAATGAATTTTCCAGAAAAAGAAAAATAATTACAATTGAGTATGTATATCATTAAGGGGGAACATACCTCCTCAGTATTGAAAATGTTTTTTTCTAAGAAGACAGGAAAATAATGTGATATTTCACCATTGCTCCATCCTATTCTAACCCCTTAGGCTGCTTTGTAGAGCTAAAAACCAGTGTTATCAAAGGCGAAAAGCACAAAAAAGCTCTAAGGTCCATTGGGGCTTTAAACGCAGCGCGCAAATAAAGTGTGGGCTTTAATGAAAAAAGGCCCAAAGGGAGAAAAAGATACAAATATATATGTTTAGTCCAAGACCAATAATTATAAACACGAATGACAAATATATGATCAAAGAAATTGAAAAAAAAGGTATAATAATTGTTTAGTGTCACTTCTTCAAAAGAGGCTCACTGACAAGGAAAAGTTTGCCTTAAAATCTTGATGACCACAATGATGCGCACATAATGCAAGGCGAAGCGCTAAACATGTTTTGAGCCTCGCTTCAGGGCTTAAGCGCGCTTAAAGCACGCCTATGACAACACTGCTAAAAATCTCATTGGTCAGAACTGTATCCACGTTCGATCGAGATACTCTCCTTATATTTATATTGCATAAGCTTCTAGGGAACCACTACTTTGCGAGCATCAAAGATAAAAACAAGATAGAACAGAAAACAAGAAATATAACATGATAGAGCTCTACCCATTCCTAAAGTCATAAAGAAGCACCCAGTGAATGTAAGTTGACTAAAGATAGTGGCAGTAGAATGACTGAAGGAAGATACTAGGAAGGATATAATCACCTGTCTTCTTCCAGCCAAGTACCTCTAAAGGATCCATCCCTTGAAGTTGAATGCTCTTGGCTAGGCTCTCCCATAATTGATGGCTTCTCATCATTAACTCCCATTTCTCAGTACCGGGTGATTTGTGTGCCTTCCATATGTATCCTTGACCTAGAACCAGCTCAAATGAGAAACATTACAGAAAATCCAGAATCAATCAGTCAACTCACTGGGGACAACAGGAATATAATTTCATCCAATAAATTCCTGTTTAAAAGGACACATCAGCAGATAGATGTTCTCCAAGTTTTTCAGGTGAGAGAAAGAGAGTTTACAAGCTTTTTTAACTACCTTAGAGAAGTTTATCAAGCAATTTAACAAACTGAAAAATTAACACCTCTAATACTTATTATAGAAACAAATTAACTCTTCCAATTAAGTGTTGACAAACCATTGACATACTTATTCAGTTGATCTCTGTGGTTAATCTATCTTCAATCAGTACACTGATATAGCTCGTTAATTTGAATAAACTCAAGATTGACAGCATACTAAGTTAATTGATACAGAATTTAGTCCAAGAGGGTATGCATATGAATTGTAGACGTGGGAATTGAACTTGAGTGACTAGCAGATTTTTGCATAGTATTGCCACTGAGCTGCTGCTCTCACCATGTCAAAGCCTCTCGTCGTTTAATACCTTAACTTTCACTTGAGCATCATGAGAGTGTTGTACACAGCCTTGCCACTGAGCTACTGCTTCATGTTCAAAATGCTATATATAACAATATAAAGTAATATTTGATCTATATATATAGTGTAATTTTCCGGCGAATGGTGTCCGGCTGGCCAACAACCGTAGCTCCGCCCCTGACTAAACCTTGAACCCAAACTAGTTAACTTCAGCTATACAATAACAACTACTACCACTTCTACTTCTCCATCCCCAAGCTAGTTGAGTCAGCATATAAATCCTCAATATCCATTTTGCAGTATTTGGACCCATTTCATTCCAATATTAAGAAAATTGGGGTCTTGTCGTCAATGTATAAGATCTTCAATAAACTTTTACCTGCGCCCGTTGCGCCAAAGCAAGGAAGAGCAGCATCAACTAGGGCGACGGAGAGATCTGAGGCAAGGAGAAAGTGGCGTGCGATGGTCAATCCAATGATTCCGGCACCAACTATGACAACATCGTATGAGTTAGACGCGGAAGACTCACTCAAATTCGAAACTCGAAGTGATCGATGCCAACTTTTTTTACTTGGTATCAATGATAGAGGTGTACTTCTGCGGCCACAATTTTTTTGATTTGAGGGTAACAGATGCGAGTGTAGCTTGTTTGGAGGAGGTGAAAGTACACCTTTGGTATTGAGATTAGAGTTTACAGTAATTTTGAAGGCCATTTTTTGTGGATTTCCTGCGGCACAAGTTACTCTTTTGAGTTCGATTTTTGTGTCAGTGTGCAAACATTGAACAATTGAAGAAACTACAGAGAAACGACGGGAAGGAATAAACAACTCTTCAAATTAAAAATTAAAAAAATTCACTTACTGCTTGCTCATTATCATAAACAAGTCTCCAAATTAAAATTTTCACTTACTACTTGCTCATTATCAGGAGTTAACCAACTAATACCAAATTATTCTTTGCACTGAGCAATTACAATGGATGCATCTCCTAATTTTATGGATCAAAAGGGGGGTTTCAGTTGCTACTGCTTACTTGCATATGATTTAAATTTTAACATAGCACCAGATTCTATCAGGTCTAATTTTTTATTTAATGTGAGATTCTTGAAGTTACACGAGTGAAAGATAAGAATTTTACTTTGATATTAATTTTTTTATTATGTTAAAATTAAACTTATGTTTATATTTATTTAAATCACTATCAAAACATGAAGATGTCACTTTGTTCCCTTAGTGTATCAATACGAAATTCTCTTTGCCTACTTCCTTTAGGGCCCATTTGCAAAGTCACAATATAATTGAAATATGATATAATTGGATGTATTATGATATAAAAGTTGTTAAAGGAGATTAGTTAGTCAATAAGGAAGGGTTTGGTGTGAAGTATAACACCAATTAATCCCTGGATAAAATTTTAGTGGTGCTTAAATTGATGTTTGGTTGACAGGTCCGGGATAACTTATCCCAGGACTAATTGTAATACCCCTAAAAACGTTGTATATGATGTTCCAATTCCCGATAAAAATGATATTTCTTTTGTATTTTGGCATAACTTTTAATAGGATGGTTCAAATTAGGTGATTCAAATTTCTGAATAACCCGAACATCACCTACAACTTTTGTGAAGACCATATTTTAAGTTTCGGAGATTAAGTAGGTCAAATAAATTAATTGTTGTAAGACATGGTGCTGTGACGAAATAGAGTATTTGTAGAAGAAAAATCATATCTCACTGTAGGATGCTTCAAATCGGTTGATTCTTGAACGACATGAAAGTAGACTTCTAGAGCAACAATTCATATCAAGACATCAAATCCTAATGAGGAAGTTATCTTTTTCAAATGCGGCTTCGAAAAAAGGTATTCCGTTAAAAAAAGGTTCATCTCACTAACCATGGAAAGATATAAATCCATTTGACATCACCCATGACATCACAATCTTCCATTAAATTTTTAGATTTTTCTTTATAATTATTTTAATTATTGTTAGGTCCCTCCTTCACATCTATAAATACCCATCTTATTTCATTATTTTGTTCATCAAGCTTTCTCAAGCAACTCTTTCTCTCTACACACTCATTTACTCATTCTCAAAATATAGTTTTAGTTCTTAATAGTGTAGAAATACTATTCCGGTGATTCATATACTTCGGATAGTACACAAAACGCTCCGGCGAGAAGAAAATCCTAGGATTCAAGAGTGTTTATTAAGTCCTTCGATTCTGAGTAACGCTTTAGATTCAGGTATGTAAGGTTTCAATGAGAGTATGCATTTCACTCTCATGCCTAAAATATTTTGATTATATGATAAATTATATTTATTTTCTTTAAGCTTTACTCTAAGGTATGTGGGTATTGATTTATGGATCATTTCATCAATGAAGCCCAAATGAATTATCAAAGTCTTCTATTTAATTAAGTATGAAACTTTATAGGTTTTCATATAATGATTTCAAATGCATAGATTATTAAGTATTTGAAGTTTAATTACCTATCTTATGTTAGCGTACGTAATGCTTCAATGAGAGTATTTTTTCCACTCTCATACCTAAAGTATTTTGATTATATGATAAATTATGTTTATTTTCTTTAAGCTTACTCTAAGTTATGTGAGTGTTTATAGTCCAAAACTCTTTCAACTATTTCTTAATTTCAAGTAATATTTTCTTATGGTAATTCTTATTTTTGCTTAATAGCATGAATCATGGTTAAACTAAGGATTATTGGTCTATTTTGATGCAACATGATTTCATATGTATGAATTGATGGTTTGCAAGTAATTTCTCTATTTATCTCTTTAAAGGTTCTTGAAATTCATGGTGGGTTGTTTAAAGCATGATTTTTAATTGATGGATTTCAAAGTATTTATGCATAATTTCATTTACATTCATGTTTGAAAGTTGAAGTGATTTGAACCCACCTAGTTTTACTATATTTTTAATGAAGTTTGACTTGAAAGCTTTGACTCCAACTAAATATTTATGAAAACAATGTCTATGATCAAAAGAGAGTCTTATGAAATAAAAGAATGATAAAATGCTATGAATAATGGATTATTTATGCTATAAGGACAATTATTGCATATTTGAATCACTAAAGATTTTAATGAGCTATTCCACCGAATGTGATGTTTTGAATTCTCAAGCTATTTGCTATGACTATTTTGAAGTATTAAACTATTCCATGGGATTGACTTAGCACCGAATGGGTCATTGAGGTGGGATTCAGTTTGTCTTATTAACTATGTGCCAACATAGGGGGCCTTGTAGGCTTAGGTTAATTGATCCACAAATAACCCTTAAAGTTAAAGTTAAAGAAATGAATGAAGTTGACACAGTTCTACTCGGCAAGTAATCTCCCGGCCAACATAGGGGGTTATGTTGGATTCCATGTATAGCTCATATGGTCTTAATGTCGGTTATTAGTCATTTTCCCATAAAATGAATGTTTTAAAGGATATCTATATGATTGATTATGCATGCATTGCATTATGTTTCATATTAAATAAACGTTTTAATGGTTCCTCAATGTTCATGCATGCTTACATACTTAGTACATTCAAAGTACTAACGCATACTCTTTTGCCTACATGATATCACCATGTAGGAAATGATGCTCCTCGTCGTTCTCCTCCACATGACTAGCTGAGATTTCGTTTGAAGACTACTTTTGGTGAGTTCTCATGTTTTGGGAACAATACTCCTTTATCTTTCTAGCTTATGATATGTTGAGATCTTTAGACACTTACTATGTCATTTCTTTCTATTATGATTGAGGGTGAGCTAGGAACTTGTCTTAGCCCCGATAAATCTAAAAGTTAGAGGTATTGTTGAACATATAAAAGTTGAAGATTTACTATTATTATTTCTGCTTGTTTATTTATTGTTATTATCAATGAAAGGCTAAAAGAATGCTAAGAGGCTTGTTTGAAGTACTTTAGGGTTCCTCATTCGTCATTTCACGTCTAGGCCCTATGCTTGAATCGTGATACTAATACCGAAATAACTTATTCCAGATCCCATCATAATTTGTGATGAGATAAACTTATTAAATGATAAAATTACCCTTCAAACCCTTTTTATCACTTTTCATATATATATATATATATATCTTTATATAAAAATTACTTAATTGAATGTGTTTTAAAAAATATTTATCATTTTTAAATATACTTTTATTTTATTACCATTTTTAACAATTACTAACAATACTTTAATTAAATAAGATATTATATACACTTTTTTATTTAGAGAAAAAGGAAAAGAGCGTTATTATCTCTCTCTTTCTCTTAGGGCTTTTTCTACATTTTTCTAGCTCTCTCTCTTTCTCTTCTCTTAGGGCTTCTTCATTCTTTCCTTATTCCTTCATCTTTTTGTTTGTTTCAGACGAAATTCGTAGATTTTAGGTGCATAATTATAATGGAAGGTCAGAAATCTCCTAGAAAAGCCTACGAATTTGAATTGTTGATTCAATCAGTGGTGGTGAAGTGAATGCCGATCCTACTTTTAGTTTGCGAATTTCTGCAAATCAATCTCCAAAAGAAGCTGGTGGTGAGGTTAATCAAAAAATTTAAGCAATGCATGTAAAGAAAAAGGGCGGTAGAAGTAAGAAAAAAACTACTGAGTTGAGTTATAAGTCTAAATCAAAAAGAAAACGAGTTGATGTTGCATCAACATCTAAGAAAGTTGTTGACAATGATGATGATTTGGAGGATTTACCTCCTCAATTTCAGTCAAAGAAAGTTAGACCTACTGTTGCTCATGAGAAGAATCCAAAAATTCAAAATCGATTCTGCAAAAATACGATTCTGCCGGAGAGTCTATATCCGGTATGTCATTCTACGAACACATTATTTAACTGATAGCATTTTCAATTTTTTTATGTGTATTTTCTTAGTTTGTTGTTATTTCGAACTTGTGTGCTAGATGTTAAAGAAAATTTTTGTGTATTTGATACTTTTATTATAGTCTAAATTTATTTGCTCAAGTTTATTATATCAGTGATTGTTGGGAGTTTTGCCAAGAATTGGTAGATCTTTTGTATTGCAATTTTTTTAAAAAAATAAATAAATATAAATGAAGTAAACTTTGAACTAAAAAGTATTACACATACATTAAAGTTGAATTAGAAGAGAAAATGAAATCTGTAGTTAATTGAAAAAAGTTTTTTCAGTAATCTGTACACCACAAAAATGAATTAAACTTTGAACTAAAATGTGTATTACACACACATTAAAGTTGAATTAGAAGAGAATTAGAGACGAATGAAACCTATAGCTAATGAAAAAAGTTTTCAGTGATCTGTACACCACAAAAATAAATTAAACTTTAAACTAAAATATATATTACACACACATTAAAGTTGAATTAGAAGAGAATTAGAAACATTGATCTATAAAGAACAAAAATAAATTTTTTTGTGTATTTTATACTTTTATTATAGTCTATTTTATTTTAATTTGTGTATTATACTTATGTAGTCTTGACTGTGTAGGCATTTATTCCGCATTAAACAAATCCTAACTATCTTGCTGTTTTGAAATCAGGTTTCTGTATCTTCCTACATTTTTCTGTGTACCAATTGCTATCTTTTCTATGTTATAATACAATCACTAAATTCTAACAAATATTAAGATGATTTCTGGATAAGCTCTGTCTTATCCTTGATTGATGAATGCTAATATTATCATTTGATTATTTGCTTGGTGAGATTTGTATGAAGTTGGATAGTAATTACCTGTTTCTCTGGCTGAATGTGCTTAGTTTTTTGGTTAAAGGCAAATCTGTTCCTTATTATCATTTTTTTTATAAAATGATTGGGTTGAATATTTTTGTTTTGATAGATATATTGATAGGTTAGATTAGAACCAGATTAGAGGCATGTCCTTGACAAAACTTTATAACATGTCTATACTTTTATTGAACTAATCAAGAAACAATATTCTAAACTTTAGTTAAGAGTGTAAGGAAGAAACCAATGAAGAGTTAGAAAGATTTAAGACCGACAGGCCAGTCTAGAATAGATTTCCAACGATCTTCAAGTCAACAACAGAGGTGAAAACTTGCTTTTCTTCATAGTCATAGTTGGGTAGGGGGGGCGAATTGTTGAAGGGTCTTTGAATGTGTATGATTCATTTTCGGCTAGAGAGGGGACGAATTTTCTGACTCAAAACGCTGCTGGCATGATTTCATCGGTTTTACCACACTACTTAAGTGTGGTTAAGTTCTATGATAAGTGTCCTGAATTGAAGGAATCACCTAAATACAATGGAAAAAATGTGTTTGAGCTCATTGAATCTAAGTTCATAACTGAAGGGATTCCTAGACAACAAGAAGATTCATTGTAAGTTTAATTATTTATCAAATAAATACTATCTTTTGTATTGGTCTTAGTAAACTCAATAGTATTTTTATAATAATTTTATATTTTAAATTTTGTAGGGACTATGGAGTTTTTGTGGCTGCATTTGCAGAGTTAGTGAGCAATGACCAGGATATTACAAATCAACAACTAAGTGCAGACAATCTCCGAAAGAGGTTTGGGGCTCTACTATGAGAATATGCAGTGAAGAAACAAAAGAGTAACCTTCAAAGTGAAGACGAAAGACCATATAAATAAATAAATGTAGTTATATTAGTTAAAATGTCTATAAAAATTATGTTGTCTAAAAATAGTTTATAGCTGATGTATTAGTTAGGTTTTGAAGATTGTTTTCAATAGTATCTTTTTAAGATGATTTTTGTTCATGTAAAATACACTTTTAATATAATTTTTTGTTCATGTAAAATATATCTTCTTATTTTTTTATAATGCAATACATAGCTACGTTAATGTTAAAGTGTTTCAGTAGTGTTATCAAACTGAAACCTGCATTATGAATTAAACTTGAATGAAAAATAAATTAAACTTGAATGAAAAATAACTTACATACATATTAAAGTTTATAATGCAATACATAGCTATCTTTTTAAAGATGATTTTTATTCATGTAAAATACACTTTTAATATGTTTTTTTGTTCATGTAAAATATATCTTCTTCTTTTTTTATAATGCAATACATAACTACATTAATGTTAAAGTGTTTCAGTAGTGTTATCAAGCTGAAACCTGCATTATGAATTAAACTTGAATGAAAAATGAATTAAACTTGAATGAAAAATGAATTACATACATATTAAAGTTGAATTAGAAGAGAATTCGACATGAATGAAAAGTGTAGCTAATGAAAAAGCCTTCAGTGATTCATAGAACACAAAATTGAATTTAACTTGAACTAAAAATGAATTACATACACACTAAAGTTGAATTAGAAGAGAATTAGACACGAATGAAAAACGTAGCTATTAAAAAAGCCTCCAATAATCCATAGAACACAAAAATGAATTAGACTTGAACTAAAGATGAATTACATACACACTAAAGTTGAATTAGAAGAGAATTAGCTATTGAAAAAGCCTCCAGGTGCTTTTGAAAAAGAAGAGAATTATCTATTGAAAAAGCCTTCAGTATTCCAGGTGCTTTCATCTGGGAGGGGATTCAAGTGAAACTGGTATGCAATCTAATTCAAACCTTCAAACAATTAAACATTCAACCATTCAAACCTTTAAGTAATCACAGATCTCTACTCAGAAATCACAATATTCTTCAATTGATTCAAATCTGCATTCACCTAAATTTTGTCATTCTTCTGCAATAACCACCGAATACACATCACTTAATTCTAAAATTAGAGTATTAATGTTGTAGAAAGTCGTGGTTGAGAAGTTATGAAGGTAAGTATTGCCTTAATTTTGGAGAAAATTATGGGTGAGAAGATTGGAGAAAATATTGGTGTAGCAAATTTGAAGAGAAATAGGGAAAGAAAAAACAGCGGGTGAGAGTTTTAGAAAAGTAAAATAATTTGTTATATATGGTCTGTGTGCTAAATAATTTTTTGAATATCCTACATGTAGGTTCCCTTGTGTTTGTACTACCGTCACTTGTCTTCAGATTGAGGTTTCTTCCCTTCATTGCATCAGGAAGGTTTCTCTTTCATTTGGATGCACTCAACCTTCCATTTTCGATTGAAGCTATATATGGGTGATTGAAGAACATATTTACAGCAGCCTTCGAATTTTCGATTTTCTAACAAGGTTCATTTTTTTTTTTATCAAATCCATTTCTCTTTTTCCCCTTGTCATCATCTATAATTCTATGATCTGTTGCATAATTTGGATATACTTCTCTTCTCTACTGAATAACAGAGTCAGAACTCTTTTCTGAATGTTATGTTTTAGGGTTTTTGTAAATTTTGCTTAGCCTATAATTGGGGAAAAGGGCAGCCATTCAAACTCCATATGTATTGCTGGAATGTGTAATCAAGAAGAAATTTGTGAAATAGTACCAACTTTATGTGAAAGATTTTAGCTTTAGCCTTTTCCCAAATATATTTTGAAAAACTTTGTTTTCTTTATGTGCTTGAAATTATAAAGTTGTCCTAGTTGATTCTTTCTAATTGAATTTTTTTTGTATTAACTCATTCCATTTTTCTTTTGAAAAAAATTAGGTTTTCTTATGGATCATAACTACAATCCGATATTGAATATTTTATCATCCTTGAGGAGATATTGTGCCAGCAATTTCTTGTTATGTGTATTTTTCTTTTCATGGTTATTCATGGTCTTTCTATAAGAAGAAATAGACATGTGATTAGGTACCTTATGCATAGTCGAGTTCCTAAAATTATATCTCATTTAAATTGTATCATACAAGACAGTGACACAACATGTATTGATAAGTTAAGGATGGATAGAAATTCTTTTCACACTTTAGTTCTCTTAACTAAGGAAGTTGGAGGTTTGACCGATAGCAAATATATGTCAAGTGGTGAAAAGCTAGCAATGTTTTTAAATATTTTGGCTCATCATGAGAAGAATAGATCCATTAAGGTTGATTATGTTAGATTGGGTTGGAGCGTAAGTCAAGCTTTCAACGAATGTTTGAAAGCTATTCTCAAACTAGCTCCATTGTTACTTGTTAACCTCAAACCGGTGCTTGAAGATGAGCTTGATGATCGATGGAGATGGTTTAAGGTATATGTACTTTCAATTGAGTATCTATTAGTTCACGTAAAAGTAAAATAAATACAATTTTATGAAGATATTTTAATAGTTTGAGATATGTTATAATTTTTTATAGGGATGTCTAGGTGCATTGGATGGTACTTACATTCAAATTAGAGTTCCATCTAAGGACAAACCAAGATACAGTACAAGAAAGGAAGAAATAGCAACTAATGTACTGGGAGTTTGTGATAGAAATCTCAATTTTACTTATGTATCACCTGGTTGGGAAGGATCAGCGGCTGATGGTCGTGCACTACGAAATGCTATAGCACGGACGAATGGTTTGAAAATTTCCGAGGGTAATGCCATACATATGCTCACATTAAAATTGTATCACAAAAATAATGCTATATAAAAGTAACTAACTTTTTGTTTATATTATAGGTAATTATTATTTGTGCGATGGGGGATATACAAATGGAAACGGTTTTCTTTCACCATACAGAGGATATAGATATTGGTTAAGGGATTGGCAAGGTGACAATCCACCACCCCAATGTCGAGAAGATCTTTTCAATATGAATCATGCTAGAGCTCATAATGTTATTGAAAGGACATTTGGTCTCTTGAAAGGACGTTGGGGAATTCTTAGAAGCCCTTCATGATACTCAGTTAAGATTCATAACAGGATCATTAGTGCTTGTTGTTTGATATATAACTTTATTCGTAGAGAGATGGAAGCGGACCCCTTAGACATCGATATGGAAGAACAAGTAGAATATCAACATGATAACATTGATGTTGTTGAATCATCTGAGGAGTGGACCACATGGAGGGATGAGTTGGCTCAATCAATGTCGAATGCAAATCTAGTCAATTGATCTTTTCAATTATTTTGTGCTTGTAATATGTTTTATGCTGCATTGGGGTGTTTTTCTATTTAACTTTTGATATTATTGTAAGGTGTATCAACTTTTACCTTTTTGTAGTATAAGAAACAAGTGCTTACATTAATTTGTTAAAGCTATTGTATGTTTAATTTATTTCTTTTTTGTTATGTGTTAGTACTTTATGCTTCTATTTTTTCTATTTGTAAACTGTATGATTTTTTTTTAGTGCTAAGTAATGGGTTGGAGATACTTTTGCTTCTTATGACAGCAACTAATACTAACAATGATTT
This sequence comes from Solanum dulcamara, assembly GCF_947179165.1. Lineage (NCBI taxonomy): Eukaryota > Viridiplantae > Streptophyta > Magnoliopsida > Solanales > Solanaceae > Solanum > Solanum dulcamara. The sequence continues at coordinate 44,961,695 of NC_077239.1, read as the reverse complement.
GTTTCACAAGATTATACAGACAAAATGGATAGCCAAAAATCTTCAATGAATCCCCCAAAAAGATCAAGACGTTCAACACCTTCAAACCAAAGGACATGGACTCCTCCAGAAGAGATCTCTCTTATAAACGGTTTGAAAGAGTTATGTGTTAGTGATTGGAGAGCCGATAATGGAACCTTTAGGCCAGAATACCTGATGGAGTTGGAGCACTATTTGCGTGAACGTCATCCTCAATCTGGAGAGTATGCAGAAGGGCCATTTGATGCTGTTGAGGATATCTTAAAGTGTTAAACATCAGGACTTTCTACTGATATGAGTTTGGGATTTCTTGTCGATGTTGATGGAGATGAATATGAAGATGAACCTAATGCACCTACTGAAGAAGCTGAAAATGATACAGGACCTAATTTTACTGGGGCATCTGAAAATGAATATGCTAGAGGATCTCCTCATGAACATACAGGAGCATCCGAAAAGAAAGGCGAGTATGCTAAAAAGTTTTCTTCTAGTGTCAATGAAAAAGAGAAAAGCAAAAAAAGAAAAAGAATTGTGGAGGATGCTAATGAAACATTTCTGAAGACTTTGGCGGAAGTTATGAAAAACTTTACTGAAAGTCAAGACAAAAGATTTGGTTCCTTGATTGACAAGATTGGAATTCGTGATCACTCTGATATGCGTGGTCAAGTTTATTTCATTATTGAATCTCTCACATTCGATTTGTACACCATAGAACAACGTATCAAAGCTAAAAAGGTTATCTGTGGTGATGTCAAAAAATGGAAATCTTTTTGCGTATGGGTGAACTTGAGCGCCAGACAATGATGTTTATGGTCATCAATGATAAGCTTTGAATTATGATAAACTTGTGTATATAAGTGGTGGCATTAGTGTGATAGTTTTTGCTCATCTAACAGTTTCAAAGTTTGACTGGGATGCCATTTTTTGATCCTCTGGTTATGTTCACACTCTTTTGTCCATGACTGATGTAGGTCATGAGTATGGTAGAATCTTTTGTATATCTAAAATCTATTAAATAGATTAACTCTCATGTAAAAGTTAAGTTTATTGTAAGTTTGTTGTTGGTTATTAGTTTTTTGTGCAGTTGTTTATGTTTCGCTACAGTTATGGTCTCATTTTTCGTGCTATGTTAGACCAGTTTTTGGTCTAATTTTTTCTGTTGCTTTGATGCAATTTTTAGTGAGCTGTAAAGTTAGTCAAAAGAAATTCTTTTGTGTTCTGTGCTTTTGGCAGTTGTGCAGTGGAATGGATGAAAAAGTTGTTGGGATCTGTGCTGAACTCATTTTTGCTCCTATTGATGCCTCATTTGCTGATGATGCACCAATCCTTCCTACTTGGTTTTTGCATTATTCCTTTAGACTCTGCTAAGGTTAGCATGTTCATCACTTGATCACTTCTTATTCTGTTGTTTCCTTGCTTGCTTGTTATCCATTAGTACTTTGAGAATGTTCAATTTCATGCAGGAAGCCTCCGGTCCAAATCGCACCCTTGATCTTACTTCTGCTCTTGAAACTGGGCCAGTCTGAAGTAAGGTGGCTAATGACCTTAAGTCTACTGGTGGCACATCAAAATCTATTATGACATTTGCTTTTCAGTTTGCATTTGAAAGCCACATGCAAGAGAATGATGCATCAATGGCTAGAAAGCATGTACGAAGCTTCATTTCATCTGTTCAAAGGGTCGCATTAGCACTTTCTCTATCTCACTTTGGTTCCCTGGGAGGTCTTTGTCTGCCGCTGGGGACTCCTGAAGCTCATACGTTGGCTCGGTGGATCTGCCAAAGTTACAGGTGTGGCATATACTTGCATGTCTCATAAAATATAAGTATGTGATTTTCTAATTCCAATTCTAAATGAAGCACATGGTTTGTACACACTACACAACCTATGTTGGTCTAGATGTATAATGGTCATGTCATGATATATCTTGTCTTCAGAGTTCAGTAAACTGTGCAGTCTGTTTCCATTGGATGTATCATGATTTGTTGGCAACCTATATTGGTTCTGTTGTATAATGCTCATGCCGCGTGTTTCATCTTTCTGCAGTCAATTAACCATTCAATCTATTTCCAGTCAATTTTATTTATGTTCTGCTATTGCTGAAATGTGTTGCTTGCCTCTAAAACAAGAGAGATTTGATTCCTCTTTGTTTTAAGTTTGATTTGTTTTTAATTTTTTATTTCTGCAAGTGCTGATGTGCAAATGATGTTTACTTGTTTTCATTTAAAAGTTATCTCGAATAGGGGATTAGTATGAGGAGGATACTGCATCTCTGATTAAGTGTTTGACTCTGTTCTCCCTTTTGTACAAGGCGTTTTCTGGGTGTGGAGCTTCCGAAATTGAGTAGTGAAAGAAGTGAATCAATCCTTGATGGCCCATGGCATCACTCAGATGCTATTATCTGCTGCTCTGCAAAGGTTTGTTTTCTTAAACGGATTCTTCAGCAAAATCTCAAGTCTCAGAATTCAAGTACTCCCCCGTCCCAATTTATGTGATGCACTTTTATTGGGCATGGAGTTTAAGGAAGGAAGACTTCAAACACTTGTGTTCTGTAATAAGTCATAAATATTTTTGTAGCTACAATTATCTTAAGGTAAAATTTTGAGTTGAAAAGTTCACTTGTTTTTAAAAATAGGAAGGTATCATTTTAAATTTCCGTTTTTCCTTTTTCAAATTTCTTTGAATTACTTTTCTTGAAGTCTAGGGTCTATCGCAAACAATCTCTCGAGGTAGGGTTAGATCTACCACGAGGCAAGAATAAAGTTTGTGTACTCCTGTGGAATTACACTAGGTATGTTGTTGTTTGTTGAAGGTATCATTATGTTGTTGTTGAAGGTATCTTTCTTTTTGGAACATCCTAAAATAGAAAATGTATCACATAAGTTTGGACTTAGGGAGTATATCTAGTTCTAGAAAATAATCAGAGGAATATGTGTTAGAAGCAAAACAGCTTGTGACTTTGTCTTTTGACATCATTGGTGTTGTTTATAATTATCTCATCTGCTATCAGTTTTTAAATCTTTTGGCATATGGGTGCTGAAGTTCAATATTTATGTAAGCTTTGCCAGTTTTTACATTTGCAAACCAGGGTGGTCTTGACATGCTCGAGACAACCTTGGTTGCACTTCAAGATATTTCTTTGGAGAAAATATTTGATGAACACGGAAGGTAAAACCTCTGCTCTGAGTTCCCACAGATAATGCAACAGGTTGGTAACTCCTTTGTGAAGAATCCATTCAATTAGCGAGGCAGTGACTGGGTAGTCTTGTAGCTACTATATGCTATTACATTGTGCTATTATACACTTGTCAAAACTTAGCCAGCACAGTTGAAATGAAATTTCAATCTTGTTTGAAATGAAATACAGTGATTCTCCATCTTTTCTTAGAGAGCAGGAGCATTCAAGCATGTAATAACTACGTTAACTCTCATATGTTGATTGGTGACAGGGTTTTGCATGTCTCCAAGGCGAAATCTGTTTTTCGAGCATGGGTAGGCCTGTTTCTTATGAGAAAGTTGTGGCATGGAAGGTTCTGAATGAAGAAGATACTGCTTATTGTATCAGCTTTATGCTCATTGCTAGTTGAATCAATTTGATATCGATTACAGATTTGGGATGTGCTTTCAAACGATGAAGTAGTAAATATTGTGGCTTCGGCTTCATCTCATTCATCTGCAGCTCGATCACTTGTTGAAGAAGTTGTTTGAGCCTGGAAGATCACATACCCAACTTCTAAAGTCGATGACTGTGCAGTTGTCTGCCTCTTCCTCGATTTAAACTCAGATAATTTCTCTACTGCTTCTAATACAAAAGACAATGACAAGACTTTCATCTCAATGGAAACAAATGAAGTTAGCAACAATACAGATGGTGCCCTTAGTCCACCTGCATTGAATTGTTCCTGTGCTGTTCGAGAAGGTGAGGAGGTTTCAGCAGTCAGCAACGAAGAAGCCTCGGAACAGGACGAGTTGCTACCTAAGACTGGGAAAGAATGGTCTGCTCTCAACGGGGTATATTGGGTGAACACAGTAATGACATTACCAAGGTTTGTGCCAGACAAAGAAGAGAAGAAAACTGTTGGAGGATCAAAATCAAAGAAGAAATAGTAAAAGCTTGCCTCGCACCAGACGCTTACACCAAACCAATGGATGCATGACACGTGTTTGCACATCGAACTTCCTTAACTATGGTTAATATATATTTTCACCTCGTTAAATCAGTTAAGCATGGGCAGTCGCGTCTCAGTGTTAGTAAATTTTTACCATGTCCAAGTGTGGATTCATTTCTCTGTCTTAATTTCCTTTTTCTTTAGTTCTTATGATCAGTTTCACTGTAATAATTCTCTCTAGTGTATGTAATAGTAGTAGCTATTTGGTACATTAATAACATTCATTATTTGGAATTGTATCGACTATATAGTTTCAAATTTCAATGATGATCCACATTGTCGTGGTCAAAGGAACTAATGGCTGCAATTTAGTAACTAAGTTCAACTTTATAGGTGGTGACGTGGGATCTGCCGAAACTAACCAGTGCATCTATTCCCTGAACCCAAGGTTAAAACATTTATCTAATTGACTACTGGACATCATTGCCACCGGAGATGTAGATGCATTTTTCCCTGCAGCAACACGTGAATATGCTCTTCTGGTTGAAGAGGTGTGGAAGGATCCTACTATACAGGAAACATACAAGAGAAGAAATGAGCTTCATTTCCTTCCAGATGTAGCAGGTTACTTCTTGAGCAAGGTACTTTTGGAGCATAGGAGTAGTCTTATTGAATCAAGTTGTCAAAACTCTCTCGAGCAATGTAGTTACATAACTCATTTTTGCACTATCTTAAATGTATATGGGTAATGAATTGTTTCGCTTATCTAGTTGATCTGAGTTGTCGACCATATGTCGTATATATGCATTTGGCTCTGCTCTCCTAGTAACATATCTCTCTAAAGATCTGTAGTGTCCTCATGTTTCAGCTATGTACTATTAGGAACTGATGATATGCCAAAGAAACATCTGAAAATGGTCAGGAACGACGAATCTCATTAATAAACAAGTCAATTTTGTAAGTTCATTGTTATGGGATGTATTTAGTACATGAATTCTCGATGTAGATGCTAACATAGTTAGTTATTGTGAGAAGCCACGGTATACACGCTACCAGAACTTTCCTCATATTTGAGTTTGATGGTTGAAGAACCTGAAATTAACAACACATACTTGAGGAGAACAATGCACTGTATATAGCATTTATCTTAGCTGGGAAAGTAGAAAGAAAAGAAGGCATTTTTATAGCTAATTTGTAAAGATATTCAAAGGCGTAGTTCTTCCTTCTAGAGTTCTAAAATCCAAAAAATAATAAGCATTGTTCCTCCAAAATTGGCAACACAAAGAAAATTCATGAGAATTCACACATAAAAATAATTAAGCTAAATAAAGTGGAGGTTTTGTTTTTAAGGATGAATAACTAAATATCTACCAAAAAAATATATATAAAAAGCTAAATAAAAGGGTATTTTTGTAAACATACAACTTATTTTTAGGAAGTATTATTTTTAGTACAACAAACCAAAGAGTCAATAAGAAATAAAGGCAGGATAGCTAATTCCAGCATAACTTATATTCAAACCAAACGACCCCTAAAAAGTTAGTTAGAAGCACAATAACAAGCAGGGGTAGATTAGTCATTTGTTGTGTTAGTTAAAACTAACTATCCAGTAGTTAGTTAGATACATGTCAGTTACTAACGAATCACTCCTATATATACAACTAGGTCATTGTAATCTACACTTCTACAATGACAATTCAATGAGAATTCATCAATGTTCTTCTTTTTCTGTCACGATCTGAATTAGGACCAAGCCGCGATACGACGATCGGGATGCGATGGACCCCAACTATAAGCCATCTTAGCATACATTGCATACATAAGGTAAAGAATACGATAAAGACAAGCAGAAGTAATAATCTCAAAGGGTATGGGACTAAGGGATAAAATCAACCAATCAACGCCCGCATGGATACATCACATTATCGTCTAAACATGCCTCTAGTTTAACCCTTGACGGAGGATTAGGACACGCTCCTAGCTCAACCTAACAATAGAAGAAAGTGAAGACAATAGTAATCATGAATAAAAGTCTTGTCCTCAGTGAGGACTCACCAACTTCTTTGAAATCTAAAGAAATCTCTAGCCACGAGTGGGATGATCGCGAGCGTCGTCCGACCCTATATTATGAGACAATGTAGGCAAAATATGCGTTAGTACATTTGAATGTACTAAGTATGTGAGATATGCATGAACAAGTAAAAAGAACGCAATCAATATGCCATAAGATGCATGACCAATCATAATGAACATGAGTAAAGCTTAAAAGCAATTTAAATCATAAGAAACTCTTGCTCAATGCATCTCATAAAACTTTATCACAAACTCATAACTTGAACTCCAACTTGTGTGGGATAGGACCATTAACTGAGAACTAAGACCATGCGAGCTATTGCATAGAATCCAATGACTCCTGCATCGAGACAGGCCGATGACTCTTGCATTGAAACATGGGAGGCTACCTTACTAGGGCATACTCCAAAATTAACTCAACTCAACTCAACTGTGCTATATTTGGATCCACTAGCTAGGCCATGAAGGCAACCTACGTGGACAACGTAGTTTGGAACTTTAAGTTGCTACTAGAATTCCCTTGGGTAACTAATTGCGTTACAGGACCGAACCCCACCTAGAAGCCCTCTCGGTGCTTAGTCAATATTCCAACGGAAACTCATAAACATGATCATAACATAGTAGGGAAAGATAGTAACTACCTATCAATCCATCTTTAAAACATATTAGGAATAACTTATATACTTGGTGATTCATAAGAGTCCATAACTTCGGTGCGACTTGTCCTTATCACCATCTTCAAACATCTTTTGATCTTAACTTTGATCATCATCATAAATTTAACTTTAGAATCATAAATCTCAATTTTAAATAATATAAAACTTCTATTGAAAATCATTTACTCATGATCAACTCATAAACTCATCTTAACTTCATAATCATAGCTTGAAAATATAGCTTTATGCATGGGCATGTATAATTCAACTTGAAATCATGCAATTCATATGAGAACATGCATATAAAGATCATTGAAAACATTTAAAAACAAAAATCAAACCAGCCCAATGCAATTCATCAAAACAAGGGTTCACAATCAATTGAAAATTGAATGAAAACTTGAGAAATCTTTGGGACTTCATGGGTGAAAAGAGACCATGAATCAATCCCCACATATACCTTGCTTGAATTCACTAAGAATTGAAGAAGAAACCTTGTAGAAATCTGGAAACCCTAGCTTTAGCTTGTAGAGGAAACCTTAAGAGACTTTGTTCTTTCCTTACAAAATTTTAGGAGAATGAATTGAATAGGAGGAGAATTTGAAGCATTGAATATTTATACACTTTGAACTTGGCCATAAAAGTGTCTAGGTTCATTGAACCGAACTTGGGAAAACACATAATTTCCCTTCATTAAAATCTAGAAATTTGGCCCGATGGATCCAATTCTACGAGTCGTCAAAATATTGACGAGTCGTCTGGACGAGTCGTCCTGTAGGTCTAAGAAAAGTATAAAAAATCAAGTTTCTGAAGTTTGGGAACGGGCAAGGTTTATGGCCCGTCATCTTGTCTACGGTTTATCCTGTTGGCTCGTCCTGCAGGTCCCAAAAACCTGCAAATTACAAGTTTCTGAAGTTTTGTGATGGGTGGTTCTTATGACCCGTCATAGCTTCTACGAGTTGTCCTGTCAAGTCATAAACTTGACCTTGAGGGACTTCTAGAACTTAGCCTCGGAGCTCTTCCTATGAGTTGTGTCTACGGATCGTCTAAGTGAGAATGGGCCATCAACATGAGTTGTAAGACTTCCCTCCATGACTCATTTCTATGGGTTGTGTAAAATCCTACAACTCATGGAGACAGTCATAAACTTGGGTTCAGTTCAAGATTTGAGAATTTTCTTCTGGGTTTTGACTTTCCGACTTGTGGGTCTTACATCTTCTTTCTTTAGTTCTTAGTGTTTTCATTTACGTTCATGGTATTAGAGCTTCCACAGTAATTAATGTAAGAGGTGATCTGCTTTTAGAATCAAAGAATCAAGGTCTGATTCATAGATTCATCTAGTTTTATGATTAATCATCAGATTATAGCTCCATTGAAGCTTGAATCTGCATTCAGCATTTGCTTCTGCAACAAGAGTTTGAAGGAACTCAGTATGTTCAGAAATTGAAGAAATGGCTAGTGAAAATGTAGCAGGACTGAATCCATCTCAGAATCTCAACAATGGCCAACAAACTGGTACACCTAACTCTTCAAATAGCAATTCTATACAAGGACAAGGTATTGACTATAATTATCCTCTATTTCTTAGCCCTACTAATATAAGTGGAATTAGCATTATCTCATTTCAACTGCTTGGTATTGAGAACTACACCTTATGAAATTGATCAATTAGACTAGTACTGTTAGGAAGAAACAAGTTAAGGTTAGTTGATGGAACATGCAGGAAGGAAATGTATGGTGAACAACTATGGGGATAATGGGAAAAGGTGAATGCTATTGTATTATCCTGGTTAATGAATTCAGTTTCAAAGAGTTTACTTAGTGGAATTGCATTTTTTTCTAGTTCTTTGAGTGTGTGGACTGATTTGCAAGATAGGTTTGACAAAGTAGATGGATCAAGGACCTATAGCTTACACAAAGATCTTGCTACTTTACAGTAGGATACTGCCTCCGTGTCTTTGTATTATATTAGACTCAAAACTTTATGGGATGAATTTGAGGTGTTAGTGCCTTCTCCTTGCTGTAACTGTGAAAAATTCAAAGGATTTGTAGCTCACATGAATAGACAAAGGTTATATCAGTTCTAATGGGACTAAATGAATCCTATCATCAATCAGGAAGTCAGATACTCCTGTTAGATCCATTACCAACTATTAATTAGGCATATGCCATGATAGTGGGAGATGAGAGTCAAAAATCTTTTGTTACAAGTACTAGTAACTTGTGACTTAACTCTGCTGGCTTAGAGTCTGCTGCTATGTACTCTAAGGTTGGTAGTAGTTCAGGTGTAAGTCAAAGGTTTAAGAAAAATTCACTCATAACTTGTGATTTCTATAAGTGTAAAGTCTACAACAAAGAGTTTTGCTATAAGGTTGTAGGGTATCCACCTGACTTCAAGTCTAAGAGAAAGGTACAAAGTGCAAATGCTGATACTAATGGTTACTCTAGCCAAACACAACAACCAGTTCAAGCTCATTTCTCCTATGGTTTGAACACAAATGTGAGTGATGCTTATACACACTAGTGTGGGGAAAGAAATTTGATCATCAACCCAGCACCAATGGAGCACCAGCTGAAGTTCCTAAACACACTAAGTCTTTAAGTCAGGTTAAGAAAGATGTTAGACAATTACTTTAGGGATGTACTTTCACAAAAGATCAACTTGATGAATCAAAAATCAGAAGCTACTACATCCAATTGCAATATGGCAAATATTGCAGGTAAAACCTTATTTGTTAATGAAAATAGTGAAGTATGGATTATAGATACAGGTGCAACAAATCATATGGTCTCTAGTTTGGATATGTTGACAAAAGGTTATATTTCAAAGGTTGATGTTCCTAAGGATGTATTTTTGCCAAATGGTGGTACTACTCAAGTGGCTCATATTGGTTCTTGTAGTCTATCAGCTAGAAGTATTATTACCAATGTATTTCATATACCTCACTTCAAGTATAATCTAATATTTGTCAGCAAAATCACAAATGAGTTAGGACGCTTAGTCTCCTTCTTACTTGACTTTGTGTTTTCCAAGAGCTCTACACTGGGAAGGTGAAGAAAGTTGATAAAGAAGAAGGAGTTTTATACTTGCCATGGAGACAATTAACTCAAAGGAATGCCAGTGATGTTAAGAAGACTACATTTGCTGTTGATAAAGACCATTCAGAGGTTCAGGAGTCAGATATGGAGTTATGGTATCAAAGACTTGGACATGTGTCCTCAGTAGTGCTTGCTAAGATATTTTCTATGAATAAACAAAGCATGTGTAAAGTGTCTAAGTGTTTAGTTTATCCTTTTGCCAAACAAAAAAGACATGTTTTTCTTTCCAGTAGTATCAAAAGTAGTAGTTGTTTTGACTTGATTCATGTTAATCTTTGGGGACCCTATAATACACCTACTTTTGATGGTAACAAGTACATTCTTACAATAGTTGATAAGTTTTCAAGAATGACTTGGTTATTTTTGCTTAAACAAAAGTCAGATGTTTGTGTGTCTCTTCACATATTTCTACAGTATATTAAGACTCAGTTTGGAAAATGAGCCAAGGTCCTAAGATCTGACAATGATACAAAATTTGTTAATTCAGTTTGTGACAAAATGTTTAAAGAGTTGGGAATTATTCATCAAAGGTCTTGTCCTTATACCCCTCAGCAAAATGGAGTTGCTAAGAGGAAACACAGACATCTATTAGAGGTGACAAGAGCATTAAGGTTTCAAGCTAAAATACCTATTAAATTTTGGGGACACTGTGTCTTAGCTACAACTTATCTAACTAACAGGTTACCTAGTAGTGTGATTGAGTTTAAAACTCCTTACAAAAGGCTATATGGTATCAAACCAATGTTGTCTCACCTAAGGACATTTGGATGTATGTCCTTTGCAAAGAACCTCACTGAACATGATAAACTAATGCCAAGATCAAGGTCAGCAGTCCACATGGGGTATTCTGAAGTATAGAAATGTCACGACCCAAGCCTAGGGCCTAGACGTGACATGGCGAATGAGGAACCCAAAAGTACCTCAAACAAGCCTCTTAGCATTCTTTTAGCCTTTCATAGGTAATGATGATAAATAAACAAGCGGAAATCATAATAGTAAATCTTCAACTTACATATGTCCAACAATACCTCTAACTATTAGATTTAACGGGGCTAAGACAAGTCCCTAGCTCACCCTCAATCATAATAGAAGAAATGCCATAGTAAAATATCTTAACATATCATAAGCTAGAAAGATAAATGAGTATTGTTCTCGGAATATGGGAACTCATCAAAAGTAGTCTTCAACGAAATCTCAACTAGCCACGTGGAGGAGAATGAGGAGGAGCACTGGTCCCTACATGGTGATATCATGTAGGCAAAAGAGTATGCGTTAGTACTTTGAATGTACTAAGTATGTAAGGATGCATGAACATTGAGGAAACATTATAACATTTATGTAAAATGGAACATAATGTAATGCATGCATAATCAATTATATAGATATCCTTTAAAACATTTATTTTGTGGGAAATTAACCATAACCGACATTTAAGACCATGCGAGCTATTACATGGAATCCAACATAACCCCCTACGTTGGCCGGGGAGACTACTTGCCAGGTAGAACTCCGTCAATTTCATTCATTTCTTTAGCTTTAACTTTAAGGGCTTTCATGGATCCATTAGCCTAAGCCTACAAGGGCCTCTATGTTGGCACATAGTTAATGAGACAAGGGGTTGCTACTAGGATTCCCTTACCGAATCCCACCTCAATGCCCCATTCGGTGCTAAGTCAATCCCACAGAATAGTTTAATACTTCAAAATATTCATAGCATATAACTTGAGAATTCAAACATCATATTCGGGAATAGATCATTAAAATATTTGGTAATTCAAATATGCAAGAATTGTCCTTATTGCATAAAGAATCTATTATTCATATCATTTGATTTCATAAGACTCCCTTTTGATCATAGATATTGCTTTCATAAACATTCATTTGGAGTCAAGACTTTCAAGTCAAACTTTATTAAAAATATAGTAAAATTAGGTGGGTTCAAATTACTTCAACTTGCAAACATGTATATAAATAAATATACATAAATAATTTGAAATCTATTAATTAAAAATCATTCTTTAAGCAACCCACCATGAATTTCAAGAACCTTTAAATAGATAAATATAGGAATTACTTGCAAACCATAAATTCATACATATAAAATTATGTCGCATCAAAATAGACCAATAATCATTAGTTTAACCATGATTCATACTATTAAATAAAAATAAGAATTACCATAAGAAAATATTATTTGAAATCAAGAGACTTAATTGAAAGAGTTTTTGGACTACATGGGTGGAAGAACCCATGGATAAACACCCACATAACTTAGAGTATAGCTTAAAGAAAATAAATATAATTTATCATATAATCAAAATAATTTAGACATGAGAGTGGAAGGAATACTCTCATTGAAGCCTTACATACCTGAAATCCGAAGCTTTAGTTGGAACCGAAAGACTTAATGAACACTCTTGAGTCCTAACTTTTCTCCTCGCCAGAATATTTTGTGTACTACCCGGAGTATATGAATCACCGGAATAGTATTTCTTCACTACTAAGAACTAAAATTATATTTGAGAATGTGTAAAGAAGTGTATAAAGAGAAGATTTGCTTGAGAAAGCTTGATGAATAAAATGAGGAAATAAGGTGGGTATTTATAGGTGGAAAAGAGAGACCTAACAATAAATAAAATAATTATAAAGAAAAATCTAAAAATTTAATGGAAAATTATGATGTCATGGATGATGTTAATTGGAGGACAATTTATGTCATGAGTGATGTCAAATGTATCTAGATCTTTCCATGGTAGGTGAAATGAGTTATCTTTGACAAAATACTCTTTTTCGGAGCTGCTTTTGAACAAGATAAATTCATTATTAGGATTTGGTGTCTTAATAAGAATTGTAGATATAGACGTCTAGTTTCATGTCATTCAAGAATCAACCAATTTGGAGTATCATACAGTGAGATATGAATTTTCTTCTATAAATACTCCATTTCGTCACAGCACACTGTCTTACAATAATTAATTTATTTGACCTACTTAACCTCCGAAACTTAAATTATGGTCTTCACAAAAGTTGTAGGTAATGCTCTTGTGGTTACTCAGAAATTTGAATCACCCAATTTGGACAATACTATAAAAAGTTACGACCAAAATACAGAGGCTATATCATTTTTAGGCGAGAATTGAAACATCGTATACAATGTTTTTAGGGGATGTTACAAGAAATGATATATTTTATTTGATCTGGCAACCAGATCCTTCTTTACAAGTACAAATGTCATTTTTAGAGAGGACATTTTCCCCTTTTCCAGTGTTGATAGTCATGCCAAGAAGCAGATCTTTGTAGATACATTGCAGGGGTCGGGAGTAGATGTCAAGATTTCACTCAGTTGGCTCCTATGTTATTCAGAAGTACTGATCAGGGTACCTGATTAGAGGGAGTAGATACATGTTGTGAGCAAGCTAATGTGGAGCATACTGCTGATGATCTTCACCCCTCTGAGGTATTTGTCTTTGAAGACTTAGTTCTCACTTATCCTACACCTGTAGAGGTTCCTACTATCACTAGAAGATCTACCAGGCCTAAACAAACTCCTCCATGGATGAAAGATTTTGTTTCTCTAAATATTACCAAAGATGTGCAGTACCCCTTGTCTAACTATGTAAGTTATTCCCATCTCTCTCCTTTCTATTAATGCTATATTGTTTCTACCTCTACTGTGAAAGAACCTACTAGTTATTCAGAGGCTATCAAGGATCAAAGATGGGTTGATGCTATACAAGCTGAGATTTAGGCCTTGGAAAGCAATAAGACCTGAGAAATTACTAACTTACCAGTAGGCAATAGGCCTATTGACTACAAATGGATTTATAAAGTTAAGTACAAAGCTACAGGAGAAATAGAAAGGTTTAAAGCAAGAATAGTTACAAAGGGGTATAGCCAGCAAGAAGAGATTAATTACAAAGATACTTTTTCTCTAGTAGTAAAGATGGTCACAATGATATCTATATTATCTCTTGCAGCTTCTAGGCAGTGCCATATCCAACAAATAGATGTCTTTAATGCCTTCCTAAAAGGAGATTTAGATGATGAAATCTATATGCACCTTCCTCAGAGTTTTGTCAATCAAGGGGAGAAGGTGTGTAGACTGAAAAAGTCCTTATATGGACTCAATCAAGCCCCAAGAGAATGGAACCATAAACTTATTGAGGCTCTTATTTCCCTTAAGTTCAAACAAAGTCAATATGAATACTCCTTATTCATCAATAGATCAGAAGAAGGAATTGTAATTGTACTTATGAAAGACTTAGGGGAGCTCAAATATTTTCTGGAAATTGAATTTACAAGATCAATAGAAGGATACTAATGCATTAGAGGAAGTATACCCTTGAAGTTATAGCAGAGGTTGGTATGACATCAGCTAAGCCTATAGGAAAACCTATAGATATTAATGTCAAACTAAGATCAAAGCAGTATGATGAACATATGAATAAGAAGCAAGAGCCATCAGATGATCCCTTAGTAGATCAAATAGTGTATCAAAAACTGATAGGCAAGTTCTTGTACCTCAACATGACTAGACCAGACATATCCTTTAGTACTCAGACATTGAGTCAGTTCCTACATTAGCCCAAAAGGTCTCAGATGGATGCTTCATTAAGAGTAGTCAGATACTGAAAGAGGCAACTTGGACAAGGCATACTACTGTCTAGTTGCTCAGATAATCAGGTCACTGTATTTTGTGATGTAGATTAGGCTTCTTGTCCACTCACCAGGAAGTTTGTTACAGGCTACATGATTAAGATTGGGAAGTCTTTGGTGTCGTGGAAGGCCAAAAAGCAGACCACAGTATAACACCCCCTAAAAATATTGTATATGCTGTTCCAATTCTCGATGAAAATGATATTACTTCGGTATTTTGGGCATAACTTTTAATAGGATAGTCCAAATTAGGTGATTAAATTTTATGAATAACCTGAACATCATTACCTATAACTTTTGTGAAGACCATATTTTAAGTTTCAGAGGTTAAGTAGGTCAAATATTAAATGTTGCAAGACATGGTGCTATGATGAAATGGAGTATTTGTAGAAGGAAAAACATATCTCCCTGTAGGATGCTCTAAATTGGTTGATTCTTGAATGACATGAAAGTAGACTTCTATAGCAACAATTCATATGAAGACACAAAATCCTAATGAGGAAGTTATCATTTTCAAACGTAACTCCAAAAAAGGTATTCCGTTAAACGAAGGTTCATCTCACCAACCATGGAAAGATCTAGATCTATTTGACATCACCCATGATATCAATAGTCCTCCATTTGACATCACACATGACATCACAATCTTTCATTAAATTTTAAAATTTTTCATTATAATTATTCTAATTATTGTTAGATCCCTCCTTCACACCTATAAATACCCACCTTATTTCATTATTTTGTTCATCAAGCTTTCTCAAGCAACTCTTCTCTCTATACACTCCTTTACTCATTCTCAAAATATAGTTTTAGTTCTTATTAGTATAGAAATACTATTCCGATGATTCATATACTCTGAATAGTACACAAAACGCTCCGACAAGGAGAAAATGCTAGGATTCAAGAGTGTTTATTAAGTCATTCGATTTTGAGTAACGCTTCGGATTTCAGGTATGAAAGGCTTCAATGAGAGTATTTCTTTCACTCTAATGCCTAAATTATTTTGATTATATGATAAATTAAGTTTATTTTTTTAAGCTTTACTCTAAGTTATGTGGGAGTTTATTCATGAGTTTTTCCACCAATGTAGTCCAAAACTCTTTCAACTAAATCTCGTGATTTCAAGTAATATTTTTTGATGGGAATTCTTATTTCTACTTAATAGCATCAATCATGGTTAAACTAATGATTATTGGTCTATTTTGATGCAAAATGATTTCATATGTATGAATTGATGGTTTGCAAGTATTTTCTCTATTTAGGTCTTTAAAGGTTCTTGAAATTCATGGTGGGTTGCTTAAAGAATGATTTTTAATTAATAGATTTCAAATTATTTATGTATATTTATTTATATACATGTTTGCAAGTTGAAGTAATTTGAACCCACCTAATTTTACTATATTTTTAATAAAGTTTGACTTGAAAGTCTTGACTCCAAATGAATATTTATGAAAGCAATGTCTATAATCGAAAGGGAGTCTTATAAAATAAAAGAATGATGAAATGATATGAATGATGGATTCTTTATGCAATAAGGACAATTTTTGCATATTTGAATAACCAAATGTTTTAATAAGCTATTCCTCCGAATATGATGTTTTGAAATCTCAAACTATATGCTATGAATATTTTAAAGTATTAAACTATTCTGTGGGATTGACTTAGCACCGAATGGGGCATTGAGGTGGGATTCGATAAGGGAATCCTAGTAGCAACCCTTTGTCTCATTAACTATGTGCCAACATAGGAGCCCATATAGGCTTAGGCTAATGGATCCACGAATAGCCCTTAAAGTTAAAGTTAAAAAAATGAATGAAGTTGACAAAGTTCTACTCGGCAAGTAGTCTCCCTGGCCAACGTAAGGGGTTGGATTCCATGTAATAGCTCGCATGGTCTTAAATGCCGGTTATGGTCATCTTTCCACAAAATGAATGTTTTAAAGGATATCTATATGATTGATTATGCATGCATTGCATTATGTTTCATATTAAATAAATGTTTTAATGTTTTTTCAATGTTCATGCATGCTTACATACTTAGTACATTCAAAGTACTAACACATACTCTTTTGCCTACATGATATCACCATGTAGGAAATGATGCTTCTCGTCGTTCTCCTCTACGTGACTAGCTGAGATTTCGTTTGAAGACTACTTTTGGTGAGTTCTCATGTTTTGGGAACAATACTTCTTTATCTTTCTAGCTTATGATATGTTGAGATCTTTAGACACTTACTATGTCATTTCTTTCTATTATGATTGAGGATGAGCTAGGAACTTGTCTTAGCCCCGTTAAATCTAAAAGTTAGAGGTATTGTTGGACATATAAAAGTTGAAGATTTACTATTATTATTTCTGCTTGTTTATTTATTGTTATTATCAATGAAAGGCTAAAAGAATGCTAAGAGGCTTGTTTGAAGTACTTTAGGGTTCCTCATTCATCATTTCACGTCTAGGCCCTATGCTTGGGTCGTGACACACAGTGTCAAGAAGTTCAGCTAAGGCTGAGTATAGAAACCTAGCCTCTACTGTGTTAGAGTTAGTGCGGTTGCTTGGAATACTGAAAGTAGTGGAGGCTGAAGTCAAGTTGCCAGTTCAAGTATATAGTGATAGTACGACTGCCATTCAGATTGCAACAAATCCAGTATACCATGAAAGGACAAAGCATATAAAAATAGACTGTCATTTCATTAGAGAAAGGTTACAACAGGGCTTGATCAAAGTGGACTATCTTCCAGAACAACCTATAGATGTCTTAACCAAAGGATTATCTAGAGTGCAACATGAACACCTTCTATCCAAGGTAGGAGTGTTGAATATTCTTGAACCTCCCAGCTTGAAGGGGAGTGTTGTGATATAGAAGGTGTTAAAGGAGATTAGTTAGTCACTAAGAAGTTAGTTAGAAGCACAGTAACAAGCAGGGGTAGATTAGTCATTTACTGAGTGTTAGTTATAACTAACTATCCAGTAGTTAGTTAGATACATGTCAGTTACTAACTAATCACTCCTATATATACAACAACTAGGCCATTGCAATCTACACTTCTTCAATGATAGTTGAATGAGAGTACGTAATTACACTCTTTGGCATGTTTGGTAGACCAAGTAATTACTTGGTAAAAGAGGAATTGGGTGTAATTGAAAGAGAGTAATTACACTCTTCACTTTCCAACTGTTATGAACTATCGGATAGTATCTCTTTCTACTCCCATGCTTGAGCCTTTGACTTATTTGCTCCTATTTTCATTTCGGGAGGGGAAGTGGATTCTCACCCGAGAGACACAAGCTAACTTTGCCAATAAAATAGTCCCGAGCTTACTGGAGAGCTCGGTCTTATGTCTCCTCTGATCAATCCTTTCCTTCTATTGAGCTTGATGTGGGATGGGGATCCTTCCTAAACAAAAAGAAATTCCCTTTCGATTGCAGACGCTCAGGGGAAGATTCCGGTTAGGAATGCTAATTGGAACCAATACGATTGCCCATAGGAGCTTTCTAGGTATCCATAGTCCGCACATGAGCAGTTGAGAAAGATGCACCAGCAGGAGAAGAGGGTAAGGAATTGGTGTAATTATACCATGTAATTACATGAAACTTTTCAAAGTTCTTCTTTTATTTATATTTATATTTTTTTCACTTTTATTTATTTTATATTTCTATTATTTTTAAAAAATATTTTTATTATTCTAATATTTTCTAATTTTTTTATTATTTATTTTTCATTTCCTTCTCATTATCAACCTTTACTTTTTCATATGATTTCATGTATTTTTTAATATTATTTATTTATTTATTATTCTATTTTTTATTTGGATAATTTTGTTTGAATTCTAATTATTAAATTAAAGTAGAATTCATTATTAAATAAGGTTATAGACTTACATTTTTCTTATCTTTTAAATCATATATATGTACGTTGTGTTGAAATTTGATATAAGAGTATTATGTTAAATTTTTTGTTTTGACTTTAGAATTTATTTCATGTTTTCAATTTCATTTATTTTAGTAGTATTGACTTGATATTTCACATTGCAAATCATTTATTTTCTAGTTAAACTTGATAGCTTATTTTTTTGTCAAATGTTTTAATAATTTTATGATATTATATTTATAATATTAACATTTTTTTCAAACATACATTTCATGATGTTCATACAAATCTTATACTTTTAGTTTATATAATTAAATTACTTAAAATATACTAATTTAAAAAATATAAATAAATTATTTTTATAATATTAGTTAATAGCATATATTTATTAATTAATATGTAGCTTAAGTATTTAATTAATATCATTTATAAAGGTCCTAATTTGTTTAATATAAATTTTAAATTTTAAATGATTAACTTTTCTTTTTAAAATTTAATATAATCTTATGATTGCACTTATGCAACCAAATAGTATACTAGTAATTGCATTGTACTTACATTTTAGCAAACAAACAGGTCATTGTAATTACTAAGTTGATAATTACTACCCTAGTAATTATATCAATTCCAATTACTAGTTGACTTTTAGTAAATAACGAACAAAAGTGATGCTTCTTTTGTGAATAAATTAATCATATAAACTTATTATATTATTACATATATATTATTTTCTTTGTCCAGTTTGTGGATAATTCTCCTTTTTCTTATGATTTTTCTTTTTGGGAGATTTTTTACATGTTAAATGGCAGAGCTTTGGCTCAACAACTTTTGATGATCTTGAAACAAAATGTGTCGCCTCTATTATTTACGTGATTTGCTAATTAAATGACAATGGAGTGGTACTGGACATAATTTTGCTGGTCAATCTTGATTATTGGAAAGCTGGCTAGCTGGTGTAATTTTGATATAATAGTTAAGTTGTTCTATATCCTGATTTATGTGATATTCTCTATTTTGAATTATAAAAAAGGTTATATTATATGGCAAAATTAATGCAGATGGCTAGTTTAATTAACACCTTGTAATATGGTGAGTCGTGCTTTGGAGGTAGACCCTTTTCGGACAAAGCCAATTGTGTATATATGGTTATCACAAGTTGGCTGCTAATGATGACAATGTTAAGCTTTGAAATTTAAAACTAGGCAGCAAATTCACATACTAAATCAAATTCTTGCATAAAGGTAAGATGGTGGATTTAAGTTCCATCTCATAAAAAAGATAAGATATCGAGTGTCATGACGCGGGCTTGGGGCCTAGACATGACACAGTGAATGAGACACCCGGAGATACCTCACCCAAGCCTCTTGACATTCATTAAGCCATTCATCGGTAACAATAATCAAAGAACAAGAGGAAAGGTAAGGGATAACGGGACTAAGGGATTCGACATAAATCAAAGTCATTTGAACATCATACATTTTGTCCAACAATACCTTCTACTTTAAAGACTTGGCGGAGGCTAAGACATGTCCCTAACTTACTCTAAAGATCTAAGTGAAAATCTACCAAAAGTAACTTAATAGTCTATACATAACACAAGCTAGAAAGATATGAGTGTTGTTTCCAAAATATGGGAACTCACCAAAATAGTAGTAGCCTTCAACGAACGAACTTAGCCATGGGAAGAAGAGTCTAGAGCAACACCAGTCCCTACATGGTGATATCATGTAGGCAAAAAAATGCGTTAGTACTTTGAATGTAATAAGTATGTGAGCATGCTATATAATAAAGAACATTATGACATTTATGAGCAATATGCATAAGTGAATGCATGCATGAGAAATCATCATATAACACCTTAAAACATTCATTTTGTGGGACGATGACCTTAATCGATAGTTAAGACCATGCAAGCTATTACATGGAATCCAACATAACCCCCTACATTGGCACAGAGAGACTACTTGCCGAGTAGAACTCCGTCAACTTTAACCATTTCTTTAACTTTAACTTTAGTGGCTAATCGTGGATCTACTAGCCTAAATAGCCTACAAGGGCTCCTATATTGGTGCATAGTTTATGCAACATGAGACTTTACTTAAGGACCCCTTAAGTCGAGTTCCCATTTACATGCTACATTAGGTGCTAGGTCAATTCCACGGAATAATATTTAAATATAATAATAACATAAGAATTCATATAACTTTAGGCATCAAATCATAATTCGAAGGAATAGCTCATTAAAACCTTTCATTTGATTCAAAGATGTGAGAATTTTCCTTATCACATTGAATCCTTTCTTTAGATAAGAAGCCCATTCATCATCATTCAATCATTCTTTCATTTCATAAGACTCCCTTAAAACATAAATATTTGCTTTCATAAACTTTCATTTGGAGTCAAAGCTTTCAATTGGACTTAATTTCAATTATAGTGAAACTAGGTGGGTTCACTTCATTCAATCTTCTAACACATTTAAAACAATGCAAGCATGCATGAGAATGATGGAAATGCATCAATTGAAATATCTTAAAATAACTCACCAAAATACTTTAAAGCTGCTTCCATGCCTTCATGTAAGAACTTGATAAATCATTCATTTAATAAAATTGAGAGTCAATATATATCAATATAGGTAAATAAGCCTCAAATAAACTATAATCTATGCATTTGGTATCATCATGTAAAAGCCATAAGATTTCATCAATTACAATTAAAATACTAAGTTGAGAAAACATTTGGGCTTCATGGGTGGAAGAACCCATATATGAAACCCACATGCCTTGGGGAAACAAAATCCCCAATGAAAGCTTGAAAAGGAATGGAGACTTGGAGATGCCTTGAGATGAAACCCTAACTTGGCTTAAAGCTCTTGGGAGAACTAGAGTAGAGAGAATTTGTATGTATTGAGTCTAAGTGTGAAGAATGAAGGTTTGGAAGAGTTTAGGGCTTTTAGATTGGTGAATTCTGCCCTCAAAATGATCCACTTTGAATTAGAATGCAGGAAAAGATCAAAATGTCCCTTTAAAAATCTGGCCGGAACTGGTTTCACGAGGACCCTTCGCAGTCTGTGGTGCTCACCACGGCCCGTGGTGGGGTCCCATGGTGTTTGACTTGGGAAAAATGTTTTGAAAAGCCTGCAGGGTAGGTCTCTAAACTTTCTTCAAGGAGCTCATTCACGGTCCGTGAAGGGCATGATGGGCCGTTAAATGTGGTCGTGGTGTAGGTCCTGCAGGAGGCCTGTAGAGTGCCCACCACGGAAGCAAACCACAGTCCGTGAAATGCTCCATGGCCCGTGGTCTTTTCCTCGAGAAATTTCCAGAGGGCTTTGGGGAGGGGTCACCACGGAGGGTTTCACTGTTCGTGGTGCTCACCACGGTCCGTGGTTCTCCATTGTGGTTCCTTCCCCACAAGTCTGACTCTCTGAATCTTTACAACGGTTGCTCACCATGGCCCGTGGTGCTTACCCCAGCCCGTTATGACTTTTATGGTCAACTCCTGCTTCTAATTTCAGCAAGTTTCTAAGATTTTCTCCTTTGTTCCTTGGTTTAGGACCTTCCACATTTCCGGGGTCTTACAATATCTCCCCCTTGGAAACATTCGTCTTCGAATGAGAAACATTAGCATAGAAAAGGACATGGCACAAGGACTAGCAATCCTACATGAATACAATGATTCTTGAAATGCATCAAACATGAAATCTTTAAACTTTAGCATAAAACATAACTTTTAAAATTCAACTTCATGAACATGCATGCATATGAGGACTTATGAAAACTGAAACATAAGAGTCTTAAACATTTGAGCATGAATAACTTTGTACCTTAGGCTTGATTAGAATGGAAGAGATGAGGGTAACGCTTCATCATATCTACTTCCGCTTCCCATATAGCACTTTCAACTTGTTGATTTCTCCAAAGGACTTTAACGAATACAACTTCTTTGTTCCTCAATCTCTTGACTTGTCGGTCTAAAATCTCTACCAAAATCTCTTCATAGGTAAAGTTTCCTTCAAAATTCATTACCTAGAGGCACAATGAAACTAGGATCACCCGCACGATTTCTCAACATAGACACATAGAACACCAGATGAACCATGACCATTTTCGAAGGCAATTCTAACTCATAAGCAACTTTGCCAGCACGTCTCAAGATCTTATAAGGTCCTACATACCTAGGGGTCAATTTCCCTTTCTTACCAAACTGAACCAAACCATTCATGGGTGAAACCTTCCAATACACCCAATCATCTACGTTGAACTCAAGATCCCTTCTCCTAGTATCGAAACAGAACTTTTGATGACTTTGAGTCATCTTAAATCTCTCCCTAATGACCCCCACCTTCTCCAACACATCAATCACTAAATCGGGGCCCAATAAGGTCGTCTCACCTACTTTGAACCAACCAACCGGAGACCTACATCGTCTCCCATACAGAGCCTCAAATGGTGCCATCTCAATACTTAAGTGGTAGCTATTATTATAGGCAAACTCGATGAGCGGTAGATGATCACCCCAAATCCCTTTGAACTCCAACACACAAGCCCTTAACATATCCTCTAGTGTTTGAATCGTTCTTTCGACTTGCCCATCGGTTTGAGGATGGAATGCGGTGCTTAACTTTATCTTAGTACCGGGGCCCATTTGAAATGATTTCTAAAAATAAAAAGTGAATTGGGTACCACGATCCGAAATAATTGATAATGGCACACAATGCAACCTCACCAACTCTGGAATATACAACTTGGCCTAATATTTGGCATTATAGAAAGTCTTGACCGGTAGGAAGTGAGCCGACTTAGTTATTTTATCACCAATTACCCAAATCGAATCATGACATTTTTGAGTAGAGGCAACCCCACTATAAAATCCATATTCACATCTTCCCACTTTCAAGTAGGTATTTCGATATCTTGTACAAGGCCACCCGACCTTTGATGTTCGGCCTTAACTTGTTGGCAATTCGGACAAGAACTTTGCTATGTCTCTTTTATTTGTAAATAATTGCCTATCCCTCAAGGTTTGAAGCTCTACCCTCAAATGGTTCTTATGTTATTACTCACCCTGAGAGTAGATCGAGATGTCATCAATGAGGAACACAACAAAAGTATCAAGGTAGGATTTGAACACCCTATTCATTAGGTCCATGAACATCGTCGGTGCATTCATCAACCCAAAAGATGTCACTATGAACTCAAAGTGACATACCTTGATCAAAATGCCATCTTGGGAATGTCACACTCCCTCACCCTTAGTTGGTGATAAACGGACCAAAGATCGATCTTGGAAAAGTGACTTGGCCATTGCAATTGATCGAACAAATCATCTATCCTAGGAATTGGGTACTTGTTCTTAATAATCACCTTGTTCAATTGGCGGTAATCTATGGACATCCAAAGCGGCCCATCATTCTTCCTTACAAATAACACGGGAGCACCCCATGACGAAATACTCGGCCTTATGAACCGTTTTTATAACAAGTCTTTCATTTGTACCTTCAACTCCTTTAGTTCCACCGGGGCTATTCAATAGGGAGAAATAGAGATAGGTTGAGTATCGGGGAGGAAATTGATACCAAAATCAACTTTCCTTTCGGGAGAAATATTGGGAAGGTCATCGGGGAAGACATTAGGAAATTGATTTACTATGAGAACCGACTCAAGAGGAGATATTTCGGAGTCGACATCTCTAACCCTTACAATATGGTAAATGCAACCCTTAGCAATCAACTTTTGGGCCTTAATACAAGTGATGAACTTACCCTTCACCACCGAATCACGATCGTCCCATTCAAGAATGGACTCATTTGAAAATTGGAACTTGACTCGATGAGTCCTACAATCTATGAAAATATAAGATGCATGTAACCAATCCATCCCAAGTATGACATCGAAATCTACCATGTCAAGCTCAATGAGATCACAAGGAGCAACTTTGTGCAAGATAGACACGGGGCATCTCTTATAGACCTTTCTAGAACCAATCGACTCACCAACGGGGGTAGACACCAAATAAAACTCTACTAACATCTCGGGTAATACATCAAACCTATTTGCGAAGAATGGAGTAACAAAAGATAAGTTTGCACCCGAATCTAACAATGCATAAACATAAAAAAGACCTTTAACATACCTGTAACAACATTTGGTGCTTCCTCATCCTCTTGCCTCCCATGCAAAGCATAGAAGCAGTTGGTGCGTTGGCCACCTCCTTGAGCTTGTTGACCATGAGCAATTTGGCCTTGAGGCCTCATAGCACCACCACCTCTATAATCCCGAGTATGATGACCCAGTTTTCCACACTTAAAGCATGCATTGGAGCCGGCTAAGCACTTTCCTTTGTGAGTTCTTCCACACTTCATGCAAGTGGGAAAATCTTGAGTACCAACATTTTCTCTTGGGACCATTGTATTAGCACCCTTGTCTTTGTTGAACTTGGGAGGAGGAGTATTTGTGGAACCTTGTCCCACAAACCGTTGCCCACCTTGGCCCTTGCCATTATTACCATAATCGGACCTTTGAGGAGTTGAACCCTCCACCATCCACTCTAGCCTTCTTGAACCCTCCTGACCTCTCCCTCAACTTCTCTTCTTCAATTTGCTCCGCATATGTCATTAGTTGGGAGATGTCTATCTCTTTGACCAACATGGTCATTTTTGTTATACCCCACCATTTTTAAACTTGGAATGTCTCATAAGTTCCTTGGACATTATCATGTAAGCCGGATACGCTACGACACTATCAAATGACTTCAAGGAGGGGAGGATGTGATACCCCATAGTAGAGAAGGTTGGAAATGGAATCATAAGAATCCAGAAGGAATTGGAGGCCAAGTAATGAGTCGTAGGACTCGATTTACCTACGTAAGCTACTAACTTGGAAGTCTTACATACTTAAGCTATTGGAGTACGTACCAAGCTTGTGTAGCATGGGTTACATAGGCTCTTAAAATAAGACGAGATTATAAACCTACGAGAGGGAGCAAAAACTAGTTTTCGAACTTATAAAAGTCAAGCAAGCAGGTGACAAGCAAGCAGGTGACAAGCAAGCACCTCAAGCAAGCAGGTGACAAACAAGCAGGTGACTCACCTGCCTTCTTGGGGGGGTTGACCCCGCTGCCACATAGCGGCATATGATATGCCGCATGAACCTAGGTGGCGTTCTAGGGGCTGCCACGTGGCACCTTATTAAAAGGTGGATATATGGGTGTTGATGACTAGTAAGTCATTTTGCAGCTGAAACAAGTCCAAAAAAATGAGAGAAAACGTGAGAAAGATGGCAGCCATGGTTTAAGAAGAATTAAGGTAAGTTCTTCTTTTTTCTTCCATAAATTAATTATCTACGGTGTTCCCTAAGTACGTGGATATGTATATATGTATTTTACGATGTCTACGGAACCTAAAATTCAGCGTCACACTTGGAAACCTAGAAGAAAGTAAGGAAAAAGAAGAGAAAAATGTTAAAGGGGCAAAAGAGGAAGGCTACGGGTTTGGCCCATTTGAGGTAAGTTTTTGAGTTTCATTCCGTGAATTAATTATTCAGGGTATACCATGACTGCATAATAGTGTTTAATAGCATAAAATTCCAATTTGGGGCAGCGAAGAAGTAACACAAACAGCCCGCTGAATTTCAGCGCATTTGGAGAAGTTCCGAGTTGCGATTTGACAAATTTGGACAAATTCGGGTAAGGTAAGGGTTCTCCTTTCAATTTGAACTTTATGGTATTGTTATGGAGTGTATTATACACCTTGAGTGTGGCTGTAAACGTGAAAATGGTATAGAAATGTTTAGCGTTGAAGGCAATCCAAATTGTAGTCGTTATAGTTGAATCATCGTCGAAGTAAGGTGTTGTTCTTGTGAGTTGCTGCTGCAGGGGTGTGATGTGTTGTTGCAGGGACTAAATATGTTCTAATGTGGGTTAGGGTGCTTCTGGTTGAAGCCACATGACCCCCCGTTGCGTATAATTAAAGGCGTTACAAAATAAAGGCTAGACGCCCTATTGTGATATCGTATTTTTGAAGAAGTCGCTTTGAGTTTATGTTGTATATTGTTGGTGTGAATTGCTTAAACATATGCTGCAGGTTGTTGTTGTTGGTTGGCTGTAGGTCTTAGAGACCTAATTGGAAATTTGGATAGGGCACATTATAGGGGAGGTGCTGCCCAATTTTCGTTAACGCCTTAATAAACTAAAGAACTAGTCGAGGAAACGACTAAGGAAATAGATTCCATTAATATTAAGGTGAAACCTAAGATGCTGGAAAGTTAAGAAGGATTTATATTCATATTAATTTCATGTTGAATAGGTTCAAAGGACAACGAGGCGAACAGGATAAGGAATAATTCAGACAAGGTATGTGAAGCTTCTCTTGGTATGTTTTTGGTATAGGTATGTAAAGCCTATCTTTTCTCTTTTGGCATATCTTAGATGTAAGCAGGATATGATATGAGCTTTGGGGGGGGGGGGGTAATTCCATTCCCAGGTTCTGAATATGACTTCAGGACCCTCACTCACTTTTGAATGTTAAACTTTAAAGTAGTAAGCTGCTATCTTCGAGTCTTCTATATAACGGTATAACAATTGATTCGACTAAACTCTTGTTTGCAAAAAAAGAAAGGCTCTGAGATAATCAATGCTCGGACTGCTATAAGATATTTCACATTGGCATACGTCTAAGATTTCTAAAAACTCCTTTTTACATAGTTCTTAGTGACAATTAGAGAGTATACGTCAGATACCTTCTGCCCTGATCCCCAGGTGATGGTTCACTTGATGACTTCATTGAGTCTCAGATAATGATTTAAATTGTGTTTTGTTTCTCACTACTCTACTCGTGTATACTGTAACACTTCTTTCACCGAGTCCCAAGCCGGGTCCGTTATCATGCACAACTCACTGCATTGTCCACCGAGCCCTTCACTAGAGGGTCAGGTACGTATGTATATATATATGATGATGACGTGTTGTAATAAGGTGACGATGGCGCGGGACCTGATACTGATACTACAGATATGATTCACCGGATCCTTGAAAGGGCCGGCTATATTGTATAATTTGAGCATGCATGCTTTTATGACTCACAGAGTACAGGTACAGGTTTCCAGTTTTGATAGTTTATCCCCTGTTTCTCTACTTCAGATATGCTTCCAGTTGTATTATGTTATGTTTTACATACTCAGTACATATGTCGTACTGACCCTTTTTCTTCGGAGGGCTGCGTTTCATGCCCGTAGGTACAGGTATAGGTTTTGGGAGTCCGTCAGCTTAGGATTCCGCTTAGCTCAGCTGGAAGAGGCTCCATTGTATCGGAGCCTAGTTTTGGCACTAGCCACTGATGTATATCATCGTTTTATTTATTCAGGGGTACGGCGGGGGCCCTGTCTCGCCATATGTTGTCATTATTATTTTTAGAGGTTTGCAGACATGTATATGTGGGTTGTGTATGTCAGTTTGATTCAGCTGGGTCTATATGATATATGATATATGTTATTACGTTATGGCAGCTTTGTCGGCTTGCGTGCCCTTTCATGTTGTGATACAAATGAAAAAGGGCTACAGGTTTATGAAAATGTTATCGCCCAGTGGGGCTTTGTTACATGATATTGCCTTATTTGCAGTTCAATGTGATCAGCTGATAGATATGTGTACGGGGAGGGGTGGGGGGGTCCAGGTCGGACCCCAGTCGCGGCCTAAAGGTTGGGTCGTAAAAGTTTTGCATTCCTTGGACACCAAGCTCAAGACACCGAAAATAAAATTGCTCATCCTTGCCCTTGGGTCGGAGACCATGAAGGGAGCATACTTAGACAATTTAGTGAATTTAAAGGCATATTCCCTCACACTCATACTCCCTTGATGAAGGTTGATGAACTCTTGGATCTTAGCCTCCCTTAGCTCTAATGAAAAGAAGCGGTCTAAGAAGGCACCCTTGAATTCTTCCCATCCTATCATCCCCGTTCCTTCATCCCTCTCAACAACCCATTGTTTATATCAAACTCGAGCCACACCCTTGAGTTGATAGGCCACTAGCTCGGCCTTCTCATTTGACGGCACCCCCATGATAGCTAAAACTCGGTACACCTCATTAATGAACTCCATAGGGTCCTCATCTATTTTTGAACCATCAAACTCAGGCGGATTCATCCTTTGAAAATCCTAAATCTAGAAGTCGGCTTTTGCACATGAGGATAAGGAACGCCTTGATTCACTTGGTTTGATATGACTTGAGCCAACAATGTGATGATATTGCGGAACTACGCATGAGTTATCCCTTTCTCATGATGTGGTGCATCGTGAACTAGAGGATCTCTCATCATCAAATCTTGCTCTTAGAGGTGCTCTTCCTTGAGGCATTATCTAGAGAATACAAAATGGTACATTAGTTAGGGGAAGTCTTAGGACACTCTAAGGAACGACATGAATTTGAAAAAAGTAAAAACTTTTCTAAATGTTCCATAGTCTACTATTCATAGTTGTGGCGAGCTTCACAACCTTGAACAAGACCCTAGTTGACGCGGTATGTTGGACTTCGAGGACTATTTCAAAACCCCGAGCTCTGATACCAAGTTTTTCATGACCCGAGCCTAAGGCCTAGACATGACACGGTCAATGAGATACCCAGAGGTACCTCACCCAATCCTTTTGGCATTCATTAAGCCTTTCATCGGTAATGATAATCAAAGAACAAGCGGAAATGTAAGGGATAACGGGACTAAGGGATTCCACATAAATCAAAGTGATTTAAACATCATAGATATTGTCCAACAATACCTTCTACTTTAAAGACTTGGCGGGGGCTAAGACATGTGCCTAGCTTACCCTCAAGATATAAGTCAAAATGTACCAAAAGTAACTCAATAGTCTATATATGATACAAGCTAGAAAGATATGAGTGTTGTTTCCAAAATATGGGAACTCACCAAAATAGTAGTAGCCTTCATCGAACGAACTTAGACACGGGAAAGAGAGTGTGGAGCAACACCGATCCCTACATGGTGATATCATGTAGAAACAATATTCGTTAGTACTTTGAATGTAATAAGTATGTGAGCATGCTATATAATAAAGAACGTTATGACATTTATGAGCAATATGCATAAGTGAATGCATGCATGAGAAATCATCATATAACACCTTAAAACATTCATTTTGTGGGACGATGACTTTAACCGACATTTAAGACCATGCGAGCTATTACATGGAATCCAACATAACCCCCTACGTTGGTACAGAGAGACTACTTGCCGGGTAGAACTCCATCAACTTTAATCATTTCTTTAACTTTAACTTTATTGGCTAATCGTGGATCTACTAGCCTAAATAGCCTACAAGGGCTCCTATATTGGTGCATAGTTTATGCAACATGAGACTTTACTTAAGGACCCCTTAAGTCAAGTCCCCATCTACATGCTACATTAGGTGTTAGGTTAATCCCACGGAATAACATTTAAATATAATAATAACATAAGCATTCATATAACTTTAGGCATCAAATCATAATTCGAAGGAATAACTCATTAAAACCTTTCATTTGATTCAAAGATGTGAGAATTTTCCTTATCACATTGAATCCTTTCTTTGGATAAGAAGGTTTTTTCATCATCATTCAATCATTCTTTCATTTCATAAGACTCCCTTAAAACATAAACACATTTGCTTTCATAAACTTTCATTTGAAGTCAAAGCTTTCAATTTAACTTCATTTCAATTATAGTGAAACTAGGTGGGTTCACTTCATTCAATTTTCTAACACATTTAAAACAGTGCTAGCATGCATGAGAATGATGGAAATGCATCAATTGAAATTCATTAAAACAACGCACCAAAATACTTCAAAGCTACTTTCATTCCTTCATATAAGAACTTGATAAATCATTTATTTCATAAAATCGAGAGTCAATATATATCAATATAGGTAAATAAGACTCAAATAAACCATAATCCATGCCTTTGGAATCATCATGTAAAAGCCCATAAGATTCATCATTTACAATTGAAATACTAAGTTTAGAAAACATTTGGGCTTCATGGGTGGAAGAAACCATGGATGAAACCCACATATCTTGGGAAAACAAAATCCCTAATGAAAGCTTGAAAAAGAATGGAGACTTGGAGATGCCTTAAGATGAAACCCTAACTGGACTTAAAGTTCTTGGGAGAATTAGAGTAGAGAGAATTTTTGTGTCTTGAGTCCAATTGTGAAGAATGAGGGTTTGGAAGGATTAGGGCTTTTATATGGGTGAATTCTACCCTCAAAATGACTCCACTTTAAATTAGAATGCACAAAAAGACCAAAATATCCCTTTAAAAGTCTGGCCAGAATTGGCTTCACGGGGACCCTTCACGGTCCGTGCTGCTCACCATGGTCTGTGGTGGGGTCCCATGGTGTTCGACTTGGGAAAAATGTTTTGGAAAGCCTGTAGGGTAGGTCTCTAAACTTTCTTCATGGGGCCCCTTCATGGTCCGTGAAGGGCATGACGGGCCGTGAAACGTGGCCATGGAGCATTCCCTACAGGGGGCCTACAGAGTGCCCACCACTAAAGTACACCACGTTTCGTGAAGATTTCCACGGCCAGTGGTCCTTGCCTTGGGAAATTTCCATAGGGCTTTGGGGAGGGGTCACCACGGCGGGCTGCACGGTTCGTGGTCCTCCATCATGCTTCCTTCTTTACAAGTCTGGCTCTCTGAGTCTTTACCACAATTGCTCACCACGGCCCGTCATGGCTTCCGTGGTCAACTCCTGGTGCCAATTTCTGCAAGTTTCTAAGATTTTCTCCTTTGCTCCTTGGTTTAGGACCTTACACATTTTTGTGTCTTACATCGAGTTAGAGTTTTCATGCACCATGATGATAACAAGTTGGGTTTGAGTCTCATCTATTTATGACCTAAGATTATTTTATATGGGTAAGACATTGAATTTAAGTTCTAATGCACCATAGTGATGATCTAATGACTAAGGCAAAATAATATAGTTTTATGAAAAATCATGAACTTGTCCCATTGAATATGTTTCATTCTCTGGGTTGAATATGGTAGTAGTACATAATATATCTTAAATAAGACAAGTGGTTGAATAAGCACATGAACATGGATTAAGGTATAAGAAATCAAAATTTGATATGCTGAGATGATGTGTTCCATCTTTGAAGAATGAGAACTTGCTAGGCCATATTGGCATAAACCTACGCGGGCAACGTAGTTAGGGACTAAAGGTTTCTACTAGGACTCCCTTGGGTAGCTACTTGAACTATCGGACCAAACCCTACCTTAAAGTCCTCGCTGCTTAGTCATTATCCCAATAAAAAGTCATAAATTATGGTCATTAAGATCATTAGGAAAGATAATAATAGATATCAATCCTCATCATAAAATAATAATAAGAGTAGCTCATTAACATGATTGATTCATAAGAATTCATGAGTCGGTGAGAAAAGTCTTTCACCTCTTTAACATGAGTTTGTGAGGAAAACCCATCACAATCTTAATACTTTGCTTGAAACATCATTGAGTTCTTAGTTCATCATCATTCATTACTTTTCTGAGTCATTTATAAGCCTTGATAAATATTCATCGATCAATCATAGAAATTCTTTATAAATCATGTTCATAAATCCTTAAAATCATACTTGAAAATAGCACATAGAATGGGTCCATAAAAATCAACTTGAAATCATGCAATGTGACTTAAATTATGCATAAATTGATCGATAATAATAAGATAAATCATAATTGAAAAGACCAATGCAATTTCATAAAAATTAGAGCTTAGAAGAAGAATTTGAAGAAAACCTTGGGACTCCGTGGGTGGAAGGATCCATTGATGAATTACCACATACCTTAGACTATAGAAGCCCTAAAATTTCAACAAATATATATATATATATATATATATATATATTCAACTTTTTGAGTTTTTTGTTTTTTTTTTAATTTTAAAACAAAACCAAAAAACCAAAAAAAAAGTTAATCCGAAACCAGACTAAAAAACCAAAAAATCAATCCAAATTAAAATTCGATTTAATTTGATTTGGTTTTTTGATGTAATCCAAATAATGCACACCTCTAATGGGAGGTCACCACAACTAGTGAAGCTCACCACGGGTCGTGGTGATGATCGTGGTCATGAGGGTTGGACTGGGCTAGGAGGGGTTGACTTCCACGAAGGCCACCACGGTCCATGAAGTTCTCCACGGTCCATGAAGCTAGTCGTAGTCGTCTCCCATATAAGGGGTCTTGGGCGTGTCAAGTCCATGGATGGGTCTACGGTCTGTGGAGTCCACCACGAGCCGTGAACCCTATCATGGACCCGTCCCCTTTTCCTCAAATTCCCAAGGCTCCACCACGGTGCCCTTCCCAGCCTGTGGTGGCTTACATGGTCTGTGTACCTGGCTCATGAAAGTTATCGGGTGATCAAAAGCTACAATTTTCTGAGAACTTCCTTTAAACTCCATTTTTCTGATTTTCCAACTTTCGGGGTCTAACAATATATAATTCAGACAATGGTAACATCATGGCTAACAATATGGAAGGGAGATCTTATTTCCATTACTTCAAAAAAATTTGACATTATTGAGGCTACAAAGAGGGAATGCCACATGATTCAATGCCTAATTGCTTATGGAGTTAGCTACCTAAGGCAAGACAAAACATATTTGGGTGGAAGATGACCTATTTCTTACCATTGATAGATGGCTTGTATGCTAAAGTTTGGAGACATTAGGTGGTTAATCATGAATAAAAATCATGATACCATGTGGGACATCATCTAAATCAATGTTGCACTACGGATTTGATTAAGTCAGTCTCCTATCAAATGCACATGCGGAATGATATAGAGTGCTAAGTACATACTTGTCGTGTGTGCCAATAGAAAAAGGTTGAGAAGGAACATCTTAATGACCCTTTGGATCTGTAAGACCCCAAAAGTTGGAAAGATCGAAAACGAAGAACAAAGGAAGAAATCCCAGAAAACTTATGATTTTGGCACCAGGTGATGACCACGAAGGCCATCACGGGTCGTAGTAAGCACCATGGCTCGCAGTATGCCACCGTGGTGGAGTTACTGAACCTTAGTCCTATAGGAAAGGGACTACGACAAGGGAACACGGGTCGTGGTGACCCACCTGCATGTCCTACACCACGTCCATGGTTCACGGACTTTGAAGGTCTCCGTGGAGAAATTTCTAAAACTATCCCTTCAACCCTAAAGATTTATCCTCTAAGTTTATTACCACGAGAGACCACTACGGACCGTGGTGCCCTTAATGGGAAGTGGTGTGTCCCGTGGTGGCACCTCTCTTTCAAAACCTTTTTCCAAAAGTTGAAGGTACTGACCACGATCACCACCACAGACCGTGGTGAGTCCTCCGTGCAGCCCCAGTTTTCAGTTTTAATTAAGGGTATTTTAGTCATTCCCTACATTTTTATTAATGTATGTGGATGTTTTTGGGATAAAATTCATTATTTAATTGTCCTAAATACTCCTAATTCTGTTCTTTTCCTTCATTAACTCCCAAAAAGCTTTAAGACTTCTCTCTCGAGGTTCCTTCAAGAGATTACCTTCTTCATCAAGGTTTTTGGCTAGGGTGTTTTTCAAGAACAAGTTTTTTTTCTCAATTTCAATTTCAAATTCTTTCAAGGTATGTGGGGATTGATCCATGGGTGCCTTTCACCTATGGAGTCCCAATGTTTCTTCAAAGAGTCTCTTTAATTTCATTGGTTTCTAACCCTAGTTTTGATCAATTGCATTGGGTTGTTTCAATTCTATTTTTAATTGTTATCAATGATCATTCTAATCATGCTTTTACATTAATTGCATGATTTGAAATTGAATTATGAATGCCCATGCATAAAGCTACTTTAAATTATGATTATGAGGTTCAATGATGATTTGCATGAGTTTTCATTATGAAGTTCAATGATTTTCAAAGAAAAGCTTTATGAATGAAGTTGAGATTTATGATTTAATGATGAAAGTTATGATAATGATCAATTATGATCAAAGAAAGTTATTATGGTGTGATAAGAACAATTCTCACACAATCATATTTAAGATGGTGATTAGGACAATTCTCACCAAAGTTTATGGATTCCTATGAATCACTAAAGTTAATGAGCTACTCTTATTATGTTTTATAAAGATGGAATGATAGGTAGTTACTATCTTTCCCTATTACGTTTTATGATCATGTTTTATTAGTTTTGTTAGGATATTGACTAAGCACCGAGAGGAATTCTAAGTGGCATTCGGTCCAACAACGCAATTAGTTACCCAATGGAATCCTAGTAGAAACCTAAAGTCCCAAACTACGTTGCCTCCATAGGTTGATTTCATTGATTAGCTAATGGATCCACATATAACTTACAAAGTTAAAGTTGTTCTCACGGAGTCTACCTTGGCAATTAGCCTCTCACTTCTTGATGTGGGAGTTACATTGGATTCCATGTTATAGCTTGCATTGTCTTAAGATGTTGGTTAAATGTCTTATCCTATACAGTTTCAGTTGAGTTATGAGTTCTTATGATGTTTACGAGATTTTGATGCATTAACCAATGAGATAAATGTTTTAATTCTTCCATGACTTTATGTATATTTTAAAGATATTGGTCTTGCATCTCATGATTCATATTGATTATGTCCCATGTTTATTGTTCATGCATATCTCACATACTTAGTACTTTCTATGTTCTAACGCATATTTTGCCTACATTGTCTTATAATGTAGGGGCGGATGATGTTCATTCTATTCGTGGCTAGAGTTGACACAACACTCATATTTTATCATTGGTGAGTCCTCATTTACCGAGAATGGAATTTCCTTTATGTTGATCATTTTGACTTTTCTCTTATGATTCGGGTGAGCTAAGAGCTTGTTCTAAAACCTCATCAAGTATAGACTTAGAGGCATGTTTAGACGTTGCAAGTGATGTAGTTCATTTTGGACATTGATTTGAGTATTTCCCTTTCCTTAGACTTTCATTGTTGAGTTGATTCTTCCGCTTCACTTCATTATAGCTAATTGCCTTATGGATGCTCATGTATGTTATGCTTAGAGACTTGGTTAGATTTCTATGGGATTCTAATCGCCGTGTTATGACTATGCCTTAGGTCGGGCCATGACAAACTTGGTAGCAGACTAGAAGGTTCAAGTGTCTTAGAGAGTCTAACATGCCTTGTTAGGTAAAGTCTTGTTTATCGGTGTAAAGCGCACCACATCTATGAATAGGAGGCTATAAGGGGTCTTAGGAAACACTTCACTTCTTTCTCTAAGATTTCCTCCTCTAACGCTTTCTCTTTGTGATTCCAGAATCATGCCTCCATGAAGAGCTCCCGTTCGAAGAAATGTTGAAGAGGAGCTACAAGCTTCGAATGACCAAATGACAAATGCAGAATTTTGAGCAGCTTTTCGAGTACTTTCTCTAGCCATGACGGCCCAAGTGAATTATGAGGTGGTAGCCCCCGTGAACCCAAATAGGGGTACAACAGCAACAAGGGTTTGTGATTTCATGAGGATGAATCCTCCAGAGTTTTGAGGTTCCAAGGTGGATGAAAATCCACAAGAATTTGTTGAAAGAATTCATAAGATTGTGGAGATAATAGGGATTAGCCCTGTTGAGAGGGCGGAGTTGGACACTTATCAATTAAAAGGTGTTGCTAGGATTTGGTTTGACCAATGGAAGAGTGAGAGGCCTAGAGAGGCGGATCCTGTGAATTGGGGAGAGTTCAAAGTAGTGTTTCTTGATCACTTTTTCCCATTGGAGTTGAGGGAGGCCAAGGTACAAAAGTTCATCACTATTAAGAAGGGAGTATGGGTGTGAGGGAGTATGCCTTCAAGTTAACCCAATTTTCAAGGTATGCTCCGTTCATGGTTGTCGACCCAAGAACTCGTATGAGCAAGTTCGTGTCGGGTGTATCGGAATTGGTTTCTAAGAAATGCAAGACGGCCATGTTGATTTGGGAAATGGACATCTCTAGAATTATGACCTAGGTAGAGCACATAGAGGATGAGAAATAAAGGAAGAAAACTAGGGAGTCCAAAAGGGCAAGGAGCGATGGTGGTGTTCCTTTCATGCTAGGTCCAAAAGTGGTAGACGTCCTCATTTTCGTCAAAGGTATTCTAGTCAAGGTTCTTCAAATGCTATTACTCCAATGACAAAGATAGGGTGTCCAACCCTAAGGCTCAAGGAGGTTCCCCAATTGTCCAAGCTACCCCCGTATGCAAGACGTGGGGGAAGAACCACAAGGGAGAATGTCTAGCGAGTTTGAATGTGTGCTTTCAATGTGGCAAGCTGGTTCATCTTGCTAAGGAGTATAGAGTTAAGGATGGGCGTCCTCAAGGCCAAGTTGCTCATAGAGGCCAAGTCCAACAAGGTGCCCAAGCTCAACCAAAGGGTGGTCAACGCAACAATTGGTTTTATGCTCTTCATGGTAGGCAAGAGGTGGAGGAGACTCCCAATGTTGTTATTAGTATGTTACGGGTCTTTCACTATGATGTTTATGCGTTACTTGATCCAAGTGCAAATCTATCTTTTGTTACTCCTTATTTGGCTATGAGATTTGTTATTAGCCCCGAAATATTAATGGAGCCTTTTTTCGTTTATACTCCCGTAGGTGAGTCGGTTATGGCTAAAAGAGACTATAGAAATTGTCCAGTTTCAGTTTTCCATAAAGTCACCTCCATTGATCTAGTAGAGCTGGATATGACTGATTTTGGTATTATTCTCGATATGGATTGGCTTCACGCATGTTATTCCTCTATATGTTGTAGAACCCGCGTGGTTAAGTTTCAGTTTTCGAATAATCCAGTCCTAGAATGGAAGGGTAGTAATTCCGTGTTTAAGGGTCAATTCATCTCATGTCTTAAAGATCGAAAAATGTTTTTCAAAGGTTGCATCTACCATCTAGTTTTGGTTAGAGATACTAACCTTGAGACTCCTATTCTTGAGTCAGTTTTAGTTGTAAATGAATTTCCGAAAGTTTTTCTCAAAGATCTCCCAGGTATTCCTCTCGAAAGAGGAATAGATTTTGATATAGATCTCCTACCCGATACACAACCTATATCTATTCCTCCTTACCAAATGGTTCCGACAAAATTGAAGGAGTTAAATGATCAGTTGAAAGATTTGCTACATAAGGATTTTATTAGGGGTGCTCCAATTCTCTTTGTCAGAAAGAAGAATAGTTTTCTTTGAATGTGTATTAATTATCGCTAGTTAAACAAGGTCACAATTAAAAATAAGTATCTCATTCCAAGGATTGATGACTTGTTCGATCAACTTCAAGGAGCAAGCTACTTTTCAAAGATAGATATTCGATTGGGTTATCATCAACTCTAAGTGAGGGAATGTGACAATCTGAA
This sequence comes from Solanum dulcamara, assembly GCF_947179165.1. NCBI lineage: Eukaryota > Viridiplantae > Streptophyta > Magnoliopsida > Solanales > Solanaceae > Solanum > Solanum dulcamara. Next base: position 44,923,866 of record NC_077239.1, on the reverse strand, counting down.
GACGGCTTTTAAAACTTGATATGGTCACTTCAAATTTTGGGTTATGTCTTTTGGACTAACGAATGCCCCTACAGCTTTTATGGATTTAATGAATAGGATGTTCGACTAATATTTGGATTTGTTTGTGATCATCTTCATTGATGATATTTTGATTTACTCACGGAGTGAGGAAGAGCATGCCGATCATTTGAGGATTGTGTTGCAAATTCTCAAGGACCGTTAGTTGTATGCAAAGTTTAGCAAATGTTTGTTAAGGTCAGTTACTTTCCTTGGTCACATTATTTTCGGAGAAGGAGTTATGATTGATCCAAAGAAGATCAAGGCAGTTAAGAATTGGCCTAGACCATTGATTCCTTCTGATATTCGGAGTTTTTTGGGCTTAGCTAGTTATTATAGATGGTTTGTGGAAGGTTTCTCTTCCATTGCATCGCCCTTGACTACTTTGACCCAAAAGAAGGTGAAATTTCAATAGTCCGAGGCATGTGAGAAAAGCTTCTAAGAGTTGAAGAATAGGCTTACCTCCGCACTAGTGTTGACTTTACCAGAAGGTTTTGATAGATTTGTTGTATATTGTGATGCTTCACGAGTTGGACTTGATTGTGTGTTAATGCAAAATGGTAAGGTGATAGTGTATGCTTCAAGGCAGCTCAAGGTTCCTGAGAATAATTAGCCAACTCATGACTTGGAGTTGGCGGCGGTGGTATTTGCTTTGAAGTTGTGGAGACACTATCTTTATGGTGTCTATGTGGATGTTTTCACTGATTGCAAGAGTTTGCAGTATGTGTTCAATCAAAAGGACTTGAACCTTCGACAACGGAGATGGCTTGAGCTATTTAAGGATTATGATAAGTGTGCTATACCATCCGGCTAAGGCAAATGTGGTTGCCGACGCTCTTAGTAGATTGTCCATGAATAGTGTTGCTCATATTGAGGATGAAAAGAAAGAGTTAGTTCGAGATGTGTACAGATTAGCCCGTTTAGGTGTCTAATTGGTTGATTCCGAGGATGGTGGTGTTATCATGCAAAATGGTTCTGAATATCTCTCGTGGAGGATGTAAAAGCAAAGCAAGATAGTGATCCCGTTTTGGTTGAATTGAGGAAAGCGGTTGCTGAAAAAGCCATTGAGGCTTTCTCCCAAGGGGTAGATGGTGTTTTGAGATATCAAGGCCAATTGTGTGTTCCGAATATGGATGGCTTGAAAGATTTGATATTTTTCGAAGCTTATAATTCGCGGTATTCTATTTATCCCATTTCCACAAAGATTTATTGAGATTTGAGAGAAGTGTATTGGTGGAATGACATGAAGAGGGATATTGCAGAATTTATGGCTAAGTATCCCAAATTCCAATAAGTGAAAGTTGAGCATAAAAAACTGGGAGGTTTGACTCAAGACATTGAGATTCCTACTTGGAAGTGGGAATCCTTGAATATGGACTTTGTTACTAGTTTACCTTGTACTCGTAGGCAACATAACTATATTTGGGTGATTGTTGACCGAATGACTAAGTTGACTCATTTTCTTCCTGTTAACACTTCATATTCAATCGAGGATTATGCCAGATTGTACATCCGAGATTTGGTTAAGCTGCATGGTGTTCCATTGTCTATCATTTAAGACCAAGGTACTCAGTTTACATCTCAGTTTTGGATATCTTTCCAAAAGGGTCTGGGTACTCAAGTGAATCTTAGCACAACCTTTCACCCACAAACGAATGGCAAGGTCAAGTGTACCATTCAGACATTAGAGGATATGTAGAGAGCATATGTTATCGATTTTAAAGAAAATTAGGATGATCATTTGCCATTGATAGCGTCTGGTTATAATAACAGTTATCATTCTATCATTGAGATGGCTTCATTTGAGGCCTTGTATGATAGGCGATGTAGATCCCCCTATCGGTTGGTTCAAAGTAGGTGAAGTTATTTTAATAGGACCCGGGTTGGTATTTGAGGCTATGGAGAAGGTTAGGCTCAGTAGAGAAAGATTTCAAATGGCCCAAAGCCGACTAAAGTCTTATTCGAATGTGAGGAGAAGGGAACTAGCATTTGAGGTTAATGATTGGGTCTACTTGAAAATCTCACCCATAAAGGGTATGATGCATTTTGGTAAGAAAGGGAAGTTAAGCCCCCGCTATGTTGGCCCATATCATATTTTGAGGCAGATTGGTAAGATGACTTATGAGTTGGATTTGCCTTCTAATTTGGCATCGGTGCATCCGGTGTTCCATGTGTCATTATTAAGGAAGATTGTTGGTGATCCTAGCTCCATTATACCATTGAACAACATTGAGGTTAAAGAGAGTCTTTCATATGAAGAGCTTCTGGTTGAAATCTTAGACCGACAAGTTAGGAAGTTGAGAAACAAAGAAATAGCTTCAGTCAAAGTGTTATGGAGGAACCAAGAGGTTGAGGGTGCTACATGAGAGGCCGAAGTCGATATGATGTCCCGATATCCTCATCTCTTTCCTTCTGTGCCTAATTGAGGTAGTTAGTCCCTTCATGACTCAACCAGCCCAAATCATGTGTTTTAATTGTTCTCATGATTTCATATGCATTCATGTTCATGAAATGAATTCTAAAGTCATATTTTAGCTTGAGATTAAATACTTCATGTTTTATGCATTATCGAGATATTTTGCATTCATGTTGGGTTGTTATGTTCCTTTCCTATTCCTTTCATGCTAGCTTTAGTCCTATTCGAAGACGAATGTTCCTAAGAGGGAGATATTATAAGACACCGGAAGTTGGAAAGACGAAAAATGAGGAAAAAAAGATGACATCCTAGAAAACTTCAGATTTTGGCACTAGGTGATGACCACGAAGGCCATCACGGGCCATAATAAGCAGCATGGCTTGTGGTGTGCCACCGTGGTGGAGTTTCTGAACCTTAGTCCTACAGGGAAGGGACCACAACAAGGGACCATGGTCCATGGTGACCCTTCCCCTAAGGCCCTCAGAAAATTTCTAAAGGCAAGGACTATATTTGACCACCAAGGGTCGTGTAGCCCTTCACGGACCATGGTGGTTGTTCATGCAGACCCACATGCAGGTCTTGCACCATGTCCATGGTTCATGGATCATGATGACCTCCACAGACCATGAAGGTCTCCGTGGAGAAAGTCTTGAAACTATACCTGCAACTCTCAAGATTTCTCCTCCAAGTCTATTACCATGGGAGACCACCACGGACAATAGTGTCATTAATGGGTCGTGGTGTGTCCCGTGGTGGCACCTCTCTTTCAAGCCCTTTATCCAAAAATTGAAGGCACTGACCATGATTACCACCATGGACCGTGGTGAGTTACATGGACCGTGGTAGGTCCTCCATGCAGCCCCAGTTTCCAGTTTTAATTAAGGGTATTTTAGTTATTCCCTACATTTTTATTAATGTATGTGGACGTTTTTGGGACAAGATTCATTATTTAATTGTCCTAAATACTCCTAAGTCTATTTTTTTCCTTCATTAACTCCCAAAATTTTTAAGACTTCTCTCTCGAGGTTCCTTCAAGAGATCATCTTCTTCATCAAGGTTTTTGGCTAGTTTTTTTTTTTCAAGAACAAGTCTTCTTTCTCAATTTCAATTTCAAATTTTTTCAGGGTATGTGGGGATTGATCCATGGGTCCCTTTCAACTATGGAGTCCCAATGTTTCTTCAAAGAGTCTCCTTAATTTCATTGGTTTCTAACCCTAGTTTTGATCAATTGCATTGGGTTGTTTCAATTTCATTTTTAATTGTTATCAATGATCATTCTAAGCATGATTTTACATTAATTGCATAATTTCAAGTGAATTATGAATGCCCATGCATAGAGCTACTTTAAATTATGATTATGAGGTTCAATAATCATTTACATGAGTTTTGATTACGAGGTTCAATGATGATTTACATGAGTTTCGATTATGAAGTTCAATGATTTCCAAAGAAAAGCTTTATGAATGAAGTTGAGATTTATGATTTAATGATGAAAGTTATTATGGTGTGATAAGGACAATTCTTACACAATCATGTTTAAGATGGTGATAAGGACTATTCTCACCAAAGTTTATGGATTCCAATGAATCACTAAAGTTAATGAGTTACTCTTATTATGTTTTATAAAGATGGATTGATAGGTAGTTATTATCTTTCCCTATTACGTTTTATGATCATGTTTTATGAGTTTCGTTGGGATATTGACTAAGCACCGAGAGGACTTCTAGGTGGCGTTCCATCCAACAACGCAATTAGTTACCTATGGGAATCCTAGTAGCAACCTAAAGTCCCAAACTATGTTGCCTCCATAGGTTGACTTCATGGCTTACCTAGTGGATCCACATATAGCTCACAAAGTTAAAGTTGTTCTCATGGAGTCTACCTTGGCAATAAGCCTCTCTCTTCTTGATGTGGGAGTTACATCGGATTCCATGTTATAGCTCGCATGGTCTTAAGATGTCGGTTAAATGTCTTATCCCATACAGTTTCAATTGAGTTATGAGTTCTTATGATGTTTACGAGATTTTGATGCATTGACTAATGAGATAAATGTTTTAATGCTTCCATGACTTTACTCATGTTTTCACGATATTGGTCTTGCATCTCATGATTCATATTGATTATGTCCCATGTTTATTGTTCATGCATATCTCACATACTTAGTACCTTCTATGTATTGACGCATATTTTGCCTACATTATCTTATAATATAGGGACGGATGACGCTCATACTATTCGTATCTAGAGTTGACATAACACTCACATTTTGTCATTGGTGAGTCCTCATTTACCGAGGATATGATTTCTTTTATGTTGATCATTTTGACTTTTCTCTTATGATTCGGGTGAGCTAGGATCTTGTCCTAAAGCCCCCATCAAGTATAGACTTAGAGACATGTGTAGACGTTGCAAGAGATGTAGTTCATTTTGGACATTGATTTGAGTATTTCCCTTTCCTTAGACTTTCATTGTTGAGTTGATTCTTCCGCTTCACTTCAGTATATCTAATTGCCTTATGGATGCTCATGTATGTTATGCTAAGAGGCTTGGTTGGAGTCCTACGGGATTCTAATCGCCGTGTTACGACTATGCCCTAGGTCGGATCGTGACAGGATCATTTCCAATTGTAGAGCATGACTATAGACTTTATCACTTTTTGTAAAAAATTGACGGTTATGACACTATTTTAGTGGTTGTGGATAGAATTTTCAACTATTCTACTTTTATGCATGTCACAATAGGGGGCACAATTGAAAAAAACTATCAAATTATTCTTTAATAATGTGGTAAAGTATTAGGGTTTGCTAAGGCATATCATTAGTGATCGAGACCTTCACTTTATTGGGAATTTTGTAGAGAGTTCTTCAGCTTGCTTGGGATAGAGCTGCACTTTTCCACTAGCTTCCACTCATAGACTGGTGGACAAGCAAAGTGGGCCCATGGCTTATTGAAGTGCTACTTGAGGCATTATGTGAAAGCGTATTAGATAGATTCGGCACTACTCTTAGACGTAGACCAATTCTCTTATAACATGTAGAAGAGTGATTCCAGCAACAACAACAACAACAACCCAGTGAAATCCCACATTGTGGGGTCTGGGGAGGGTAAAGTGTACGCAGACCTAACTCCTACCAATGTAGGACAGCTATTTCCGAAAGACCCTCGACTTAATAGAAGCATAGAAAAAGGTCAGACAAGAATATTAAAAGTAGATAAGTAGATAACAAAAGTGGTCCAAACAATAGTATAATCAAAGCACAAAAAACAGTAGATATTATTAGATAATAACATAAATACCATAAATAACATAAATCATAGCACAAGAAATCATAGTGCGTTAATATGCCTACGAATAAGGGGGAATAATGCCACTATGTACTAGCCTTCTACCCTAATGTGTGTCCTCCACACCTTTCTATCTAAGGTCATGTCCTCGGTAAGTCGTAAATGCGCCATGTCCTGTATGATCACCTCTCCCCAATATTTCTTCGGCCTACCCCTACCTCTTCTGAAACCATCCATGGCCAACCTCTCACATCTCCGCACTGGTGCATCTGGGACTTTCCTCTTCACATGCCCAAACCATCTCAGTCGCGTTTCCCGCATCTTGTCTTCTACCGAGGCCACTCCTACCTTATCTCGAATAGCCTCATTTCTAATCCTGTCGCTCCTGGTATGCCCACACATCCATCTCAACATTCTTATCTCAGCAACTTTCATTTTTTGCGCGTGGGAGACCTTAACTGGCCAACACTCCGCCCCATATAACATAGCTGGTCTAACCACCACTTTGTAGAACTTGCCCTTAAGTTGTGGTGGCACCTTCTTGTCACATAACACACCGGAGGCGAGCCTCCATTTCATCCATCCTGCCCCAATACGATGTGTGACATCCTCGTCGATCTCCCCGCTGCCTTGCATGATAGAACCAAGGTACTTAAAACTACTTTTCTTTTGGATGGTTTGGTCCCCGAGCCTAACTTCCGCGCCAACCTCCTGAGGTGTCTCACTGAAATTGCACTCTAGGTACTCTGTCTTGGTCCTACTCAGCTTAAATCCTTTAGACTCCAAGGTGCGTCTCCAATCTTCTAGCTTAGTGCTAACTTTGCTACGAGTCTCATCGATAAGGACTATGTCGTCCGCAAAAAGCATACACCATGGCACCTCACCTTGAATTTATCGCGTCAATCCATCCATCACCAAGGAAAATAGAAATGGACTAAGAGCTGATCCTTGATGCAACCCCATCACAACTGGGAAGTGTTCTGAGTCCCCTCCTACTATCCTTACCCTAGTTTTGGCACTCTCGTACATGTCCTTGATCACCCTTATGTATGCTACAGGTATACCTTTAGCCTCCAAACATCTCCATAGTATCTTTCGTGGGACTTTATCGTAAAGCCTTTTCCAAGTCGATGCTCATCAGGTGGATGGCTTTCGTAGTTGAGCGTCCCGGCATAAATCGGAACTGATTCTCTAAAATAGACACGCCTCTCCTCACCCTCATCTCCACCACTCTTTCCCACACTTTCATAGTATGGCTTAAAAGCTTGATACCTCTATAGTTGTCGCAGCTCTGGCTATCCCTCTTGTTTTTATATAGAGGGATCATTACGCTCGACCTCCATTCTTCGGGCATCGTTGCCATCTTAAAGATGACATTACATAACCTAGTCAGCTACTCCAAACCTATCGAGCTCGCGCTCTTCCAAAATTCCCCAGGAATCTCATCAGGTCCGATCGCTCTTCCCCAGCGCATCCTACACACAACACCCTTAACCTCTTCGACCGTAATACTTCTGCAACACCCAAAATCATGACGCCTCCCTGTATGTTCCAAATCTCCCAACACAATCTCTCTGTCCTCTTCTTCATTCAAGAGTTTATAGAAGTATGATTGTCATCTCTGTTTAATGAGGGTCTCCTCTACCAATAATTTTCATGCTAGTCCTTAATGCACTTCACTTGATCCACATCGCGTGTCCTTCTCTCCCGCGCCTTGGCTATCTTGGACAATTTTCTATCCCCATCTTTCTCTTCTAGTTCAGCATAAAGGCGTTCAAACGCTGTCATTTTTGCCGTTGCAACCACCGACTTTGCCTCCTTTCTCGCTATCTTATACAGTTCCCCATTCGTCCACTTCTCCACCTCATCCTTGCTCTCCATCAACTTAGCATACACCACCTTCTTTGCTTCCACTTTCCCTTGTACTTCTCCATTCCACCACCAGTCCCCTCGATGCCGACTACGACTACCTGTCGAGACTCCTAACACTTCCCTTGCTACAGTCCTAATACAACTAGCTGTCCTATCCCACATACCATTCGCATCCTCACTACTATCCCAGGCCTCCATATCCTTCAATTTCTCTCCCATCTCTAGGGCACTAACTGTTGTCAAACTCCCCCATCTGATCCTAGGTCGTTCTTCCCCAACCCTCCTCGTCCTCGTCATCTTGATCCCTAAATCCATCACTAAGAGCTTATGTCGGGTTGTAAGGTTGTCGATTGGGATGACCTTACAATTTTTGCACAAACCTTTATCATCCTTCCTAAGGAGTAAAAAATCTATCTGAGTTTTAGCCACTGAACTACGAAAGGTTACCAAGTGGTCCTCCTTCTTTGGAAAACTCGAGTTGGCTATCACCAACCCAAAAGCTCTTGCGAAATACAAAAGTGAGATTCCTCCTCCATTTCTGTCCCTGAAGCCAAAGCCCCCATGCACATCATCATACCCTCCCGAAATAGACCCGATGTGCCCATTGAAATCCCCTCCCACGAAAAGCTTCTCAGTAGGTGGTATGCCTCCCACTAACTAGTCCAAATCCTTCCAAAAACGCCTCTTATCCTCCTCGCCTAAGCCCGCTTGCGGCACATAAGCACTAATAATGTTCAACGTGATCCCTTCAATGACCATTTTAATCGACATCATCCTATCATTGACTCTCTTAACCTCCACCACCTGATCCCTTAAATCACTGTCTATTAAAATGCCTACCACATTCCTATACTTCGATTTACCAAAAAACCAAAGCTTATACCCGTCTACCTCCTTAGCTTTAGAGCCTACCCATTTTGTCTCCTAGACACAGGCTATATTAATCTTTCTCTTCTTTAGAATCTTAACTAGCTCTATGGATTTACCCATTAACGTCCCAATGTTCCAAGAACCTATTCTCAGTCTAGACACTCCTTTAACCCACTTACCCCTCCTTACCCTCATCCCCGTCCATGAGCGAGAACATGACCCTAGTCTACTATCATTATCTAAAGCCACAAAAATGCGTATGAACTAATAAATTATTCAGGGGTCTAAAATTAGCAAAATGTAACTACAAGTATATGAACAAAGGATAGATGTATAAAGATATAAAAACCGGAGGTACCAACTCCGATAGAAATAAATCTGGTTACCGCCGGAAAATACTGCTCACGTCGGCGTACGGAGTTCTGTTCACGTCGGCGTACAGAGTTGAGTTGCAGCCATGAAGCATAAATCATTTGAGCTAGATACAAGCCAACAACCACAATCTCCACATTCACTACTTTTAATGTTCAACGAGAAGAGTTTAAGGGTGGTCAAAGGACAGAAAAATCAACTTGACATTTCTAAATCCTACTTAGAAAGGGCAGTTAGGCAGATGAAGAAGTTTTTATACCAAAAACGGCGCTCCACAAATTATGGAGTTGGGGATATGATCATGGTGAAGTTTATCCAAGATAGTTCAAGGCACTATGACGCATGCACCAAAATTCTATCCATAAGTAGGAGAGGTCGTTTAGGATCCTTGTCAAGGTAGAAAAAAAATCTTGTACAAGCTTGGAATGGCATCGCTTCTCAGGATCTACTATATCTTCCATGCCAAGCATACTTAAGTTTTACTACGAAGACAAAGATAATCTGAGTAGGGCCAATCAAGTTGTGCACATATTACCATCACCATCTCACTAAGGCTATCATTACTTATCAGGTGAAAACAAGGACAAGGCCACTGCCATGTTCTTAATCCACTACAAGTAGCAAGCACCGAAGGAATCCATATGGGAGCAATATGAGGAGTTGTGATAATTTAAGGATAAGATTAAAGTGTTCAAGGAGCAACATAACATTGCAATCATTGCAATATTAGGTGGGGAGAGTGTGACAACTCATAACGTCATCATGCCACTTACGCGCATTTGAAGACACCTTTTTTATGTAGCAAGCTTATGTGTGTAAGGAGGCTAAGGTTCTAGAGAAGTATGAAGATTTCCTTTGGAAGACCCTACATTTCTATGGATTTAATAGAAAAGTCTTTGGAACCTTAAAACTTTGTAGAAAAATCTAGAGAAAAACCTTATCTTGTAAATATGAAGGACATGTACACGAATATTATTGCACATTAGTTCCTAGGCAACTAATTTATGAAGGGCCCCTCATTTGTAACTCATCAAACAAATTATTCAAATCTTTAGTAATATAAAAGTTTTCTTTGGCAAATATCTCGTCTTTCTTACCTAGTGTTTCTTAGAAATATTGAGTGCAGTAAGACTAACATGACAACACAAAGCGTGAGCGAGTTGCCGAGTATCATATGGTGTACTTAGTCAAAGTCTAAGGCCATGACAACAAATAAATTGAACAGCATCATACTTTTAAAGCTTTGAATAAATATTGAACAATGTCTAATGCTTAAAAGAGTGGACAACAAAATGATATGTTTATGACTACTAATAGGATATAGACTTCAATTGAGACATGATGCAAATAACATTACTGTTGCTTAATATATCGTTTATTTTCGAGTTTGTATTCAACTACAAACTCAGATTTTGAATTTTTTTTAGATGTTTGTTTCAATTGTTCGAGCTTTGAGAAATTGTGTTTAGAAATTTTCGCCAAAAAGTAGGAACCCTTTCCATTTTGTTGCAAAAATGCTCAAACAAATGCTCCTTTGAAACTCAAAAATAGGATTTGCAAACTCAAACTAGTGCAATTTTACTTTGGAAGAACTTCAACAGAATAAAAGAGAAAAAGACAATCCAATGAAAAGATTAGGAGATAATGTCTTAGATGGTCACTCAACTATGGTTCTTAGAAAATGATTCAACTTTGTTTTATAACCCAAAAGTCACTCAACTAAAGATACTTCTCTTAGAAAATCTGTCAACTTTGTTTTACAACCCAAAAGTCACCCAATCATTTACATGATTTTTTTCATTAAATTCTCTTGAAATGAAAATCTTATTTTAAGCTAAATTTTTAAGAAATAAAAGATACCTATTGTAATCATTTTCTGTCAAAGTTTTATGAACAATATAAAAATTTCAACTATATAACCACGTAAAGTTTTTTAAAACAAAAGAGTCTTGATAAATATACATATGACCCATATAATTTTAGTGTCACCAGAGAAATGACAGTTACAAAATGTTACATGTCTCCGCTTGACATAAGATGATATGCAATTAGAACAAACTTGACAATATGATAGATTCCTCAATGGATCGATGAATGCACACTCCATATTTGCCATTGAATTAGGATCATAATTTAAGGGTGGAGTTGGTACAAACATTCAAGTCTTTAAAGCAACATTACCGTAGCAGAAAAGTTCATGATACAGGAATGAGGGCAAGCCAGTTTCTTGGAAACATGGTAACGATATAAGGGGTCTAGAATTTAACAAAAGAAAAACTAGGAGGAAGAACTGTCAAAAGAAAGTTAATCTCTGTTTATTTCCACGCTGATTCATATCATCTCCCTGTGATTTTGATTTCTGTCAAAGTTTTATGGAACTAAAAAATCATTTAAATTGGCTGAATGACATTCTAGGTGAAATAATGCAAGACGCTCCTCTTTGTCAGCTAAAACGTAATTGTCTATAGAAGCAAATGCCATAAGTCATAGGGAACATGTCAATTTATATATAATGGCTTAGTTTGCCATTATAGCCGTTGAAAAGCTACTCTCCATTTGATGCATCAATTATCAATTTCATTCCTGCATACATCTCCAATGGCAGCAAATAGGACAATAAACAAAACATATGTGATGAAAATCGGCATACCACAATCAGTCAGTCTTGGCTCTGGTAATGGTTGATATGATTCAGATTTATGAAGCATCTTAAAGATCATCCAGGTTAATCATTTCATCATTATTCCAACATATCCTTGACAGCTCTTTCGACTGAGCTTCTGAGAAGCTCTCAGTTTCTTCCAAAGCCTTTTCCATCGAACTGGCTAAATCTGCTTCCCATGGACCCAACTCACAGACTTTCTGGTAGGTCTCATAACCTGCAGCTGTCAGGCCATCTGCCAGCATCTCCTTCAGGGTATTAGTGCAGATTCCTCCAGAGTCCAATAGCTGCAACAGGACTTCCGAAAAGCCAGGATTCCCAAAAGCAACCACTGCACAACTTTTATCCACCATCCTAACATCAAACTCATTATGGAAAACTTCATGTGAACCATATAGGAGGCTCTTCAGCTTTCCTGCAGATGTCACACCCCTGAATCCCCATAGGAAAACTAGATTTTTAATACTGATCTTTCTAGTATTGTCAGTCCACACACTAACATCTTCATCAGAGGGACCATGAGAACTGGTAAAGCAAGGGTTGAACGAGTTTGTGTAGCATTCAATTGCATCAGGCAAATGTCCCTCGACAGTTTTAGGAGTTCTTGGAGCAATTTTCAATATGGAGGACAGCTTTGCGAACAACTGGCTTATCTTCACAACATCATGTCCAAGAGTCTTCACTTCATTCACCTCAGCTGTTAGTAATTTCATACCAGTTAGAATTTATTTAAGCAATTATAAGAGAAACCAATCAAAATTGGCATGCATAGCCAGAGATAATCTCGTCCAGTACAACAACATAGCTAGTGTAATCCTACAAGTGAGATTTGAGGAGGATACAAGTGGAGTTTGAGGAGGATAGAATATACACAGACCTTACCTCTACCTTTGTGGAGTAGAGAGGTTGTTTCTGAAAGATCCCGGCTCAAAATAAAATAGAAGAAAAAAAAATCTAGTCCAGTCAGCAACATAATTTTTTTTCCTTGGTCAGTAACATAATTAAAAGATCTAAAAGTTGGGGGAGGGAGTAGGTAGTGAACACAGAAGTATTGTAATAAAATATCAAGATGCAAAACTTCCTTCACACGGATATTGCCACGTCACAGCAGGCCCCATGTTGTAACGGGTCGTTTGGTATCTAGTTAGAGTTACATACGGATAAATTTTGCAGGTATTAATAACGCAAGGATTAATTATGTAGAAATAGTTATGCAGGGTTCAATTATTCATGTAATAGTTATTCCACTTCTACCCTACATAAAATAATACATAGATTCCCTCATAAATTATACATGCATTAGGTATGCGGAAAAGAAAAACATATATTAGCAATGCTCTGTTTTAAGTGGAAAAGAAAGAAACCAACCTAACATTGTAACTTAAGCTAGATTCTATGTGGAGATTATTTTTCCCTATTTTTGTAACCAAACGATGTACTACCTCCGTTTTAATATGTTTGTCCTACTTTCCTTTTTAGTCCGTTTAAAAAAGAATGACTTTTCTTTTTTGGCAAATCTTTAATTCCAACTTTCCACCTGGCATGTTTAAGACCACAAGATTAAAAAGCAATTTAGTACATTTGACATATCTTTAATTTAAAACCACAAGATTCAAAAGACTGCTTTACTTTTTAAAAGTCCAAGTCATGTCAAAACAGGACAAACAAATTGAAACGGAGGGAGTATAAAGTTATGCTAGTTTTAATACATAGATAACTCCACTGATCGGCAACCAAACGACCCCCAAGTGTTATTAAACATAACCACATTGTAAAGAAAGCTGGAAATACGTTATGTAACATGTGACTCATGATATCAGGGGTACTTGCCTTGGTTAGGTATCTCTATATCAATAGGGGCATAAAACCGTTGTTTCAAATATGAGATACATGCAGGCAAATTATTCACTTTTGTCATAGGACTGATTTCCTTCATAAGATGGTTGACATCAAGCACATTCGGGAAGACCAAACATAATGAACTTCTGAATTCTTCCAGCGTTGATGGTAATGGAGCTAAGAACTTGGAATGAACGAAAGTAAAATCTGCCAAATAAAATGTAAAGTGTTTAAATAACATAAAAAGTATGATCACCACAATTCTAACATGAGCAAAAAATTTCCACGTAGAGATAGACCATTAAGGGAGTTGTGGGCAACAACAGGTTTCTGAGAAGCGGAGATCAAATCGATCACCTCTCGAAAGCCACGGAGGAGCTTATTATGCTCCTTCTCCTCACTTTGAAGTTCCTTCTGTGAGTACAAAGAAATATTCAAAGAAGGAGAAGATAATCATCAACAAGCAGTAAAACCAAAGATCGTAAGCTAGTTTATTACCAGTAAAAGAATCCTGTCTTCTTCTGAACTTGTCAAAACAACTCGAACAGACCTTATTGTCCCTCCCTTTGCTGCGGTTAGCAAAGGTATGACGTCAACGGAATCTTTCAGTGTCTGACCCAACAGAAAAGTTCAATAAATATTAGAACAAATTAAGTGACTTTTATTCCAGGTAATCAGATATACAGGACCGTTAACATTGACAACAATTGAATCTTTTTGATAATTGAATCTTAAAAGCATCATTCTTCGGACATAATCAAATTTGGAACATTGTATGCTACCATAAACGGCAACTTTAGCTTCTGCTTTTTTTAAAATTATTTCTGTGAAGTTTCAAGAGAACAATTCAAAAGATAAGAAAGAAAAGATAGACACCTCCATCACAAGGCGCACTTGACGTTCACTGCAGACATCTATGCTCAAGCATGGTCTGGATCCATATACTTCATCTCCCGAGACAATTTTTCTCAAGGAACTGATTAAAGCATCTGCAAGACATCATGAGTATAAAAAAGAGAGAAAAGAAGAGTTAAATTGACAAAGATAAAAATACCATTCTGCTCACCTTCAGGCATCTTGTTTGTTTCTTTGCAAGCAGTTATCCAGTTCTTAACCCGAGATTTGATCCTTTCTGCAAATACAGAATCAGCAACTGTATATTCTGATGGATTTTGAGCGGTAAAGCCTATAGGTGATGCATTTCCAATTCTATCTACTGCAGCTGATTCTTGTGATTTGGATAAATATGATATGCCTGTCAGAAAAAGAAAGGTAGGGTGCAGGAAGGTTACTTCGGCTTTCAGTCAAAAGCTACTCAGCCAGCTAAGGTATGCAAGAGAAAGCAGTAGCATCTACTATAGAAAAAGAGTAAAACTAGAACTGTTTTTTAAAAATAAAAAATAAAAATTTCCCAGCTGTCAAATAAAACTGTTATGATTCAAAATAAAATGATTGGGGAATAAGAATTATGTTTCAAGGCACTTAAATTCTGAAACTTGAGCCAAGATATTTCTTTCATTATTAGCATCTGCTATTTGTTCTTTGCTGATGATTACGTAGAGAATAAGGCAGCTGGAGCAGCAACTAGAGAGATTTTTCCTTGCCATACATATCTATATTCCAATAACGGATGTCGGGTATAGTGCTTTGGTCATTGTAAAAGCCACATTTGTTGTTGGCAGGTAACCTAAGGATGCTAATAATAGACTAACCATCAAAATAAATAACAGAAACATGTCAGTTATGAGTTACATTTCAAACCAGTCCAGCTCAGCTTACCATCATATATGCAGGCATTTAAATCAAAACCTTCTTGAGCCATAGAGGTCAAGTATGATGATTGACAAGAGAAACTATAAGAAGGCATCCCGATTTTTAACTCATCGCGAGGGAACAGATGAAAGTTGTATCTGCACAGAGAGCACAAAACACTTGTCACTCAAGTTTCATGTTTCCCTTACTCAGACAAAATAATTCTTAATCTCAGAAGTTAGAAATATAGCAACTAATCCTTCATCTGAAACTGTCACTTACATCAGCACCTAACTAACACAAAAAAGAGAACACCACAGTTTCAGAGAGAATTTGAGCATTAGAAACCAACCCTGCTGTCCACCTTCCAATATCCTGCCTCATAAACCACATTGAAAGCAGTAACCAATTGAGTGATAGGTTCTACAACATAATCCTAAACCAGAGTAAAGAGTGAAAGGAAAGAACAAGAAAAACATCCATAAAACGAGGTGAAGTTGGTTCTGTGAGCCACCATTAAGCAACTATTTGAGACCAACCTAAGACAATGACCTCTAAAACCTATGTAGACATCACTGTGCCACCATCAAAATTGCCAAAAAGATTTGAAGGGTTTGAGAAGAGAAAATCCACGTTTTTAAGGAAGCACTGAAAAAAAAAACTCTCAAAATTATGCTGTCAAGCATGATGGTATCTGCTAGAGTTGAACGGTGACAATATCAAGGTGTTTGTTAGGGTACAGAGAAAACAATATTACAAAATTTGAGCATTATACCATCTACAACAACATATCCAGTAAAATCCCACTAAGTGGAGTCTGGGGAGGACAGAGTGTACGCAGACCGTACCACTACCTCGAGGAGGTATAGAGGTTGTTTCTGAAAGACCCTCGGCTCAACTGCCTCAAACCCAAGTAAAAAAGATGGAGAAACAATGAAGAAAGCATGACAGTTAAAAGCAAAGCAAATGTAAAGTCTACAAAGAAGAAACAATAACAACCACAAAATAGTGTGATGAAAGAAGCACGATACACAATGTAACACACTAAACTTCCACTAACCTTCACCCCTACTAGCCTTCTATCCTAATACGCATCCTGCACTCCTTCCTATTTAGGGTCATGTCCTCGGTAATATGTAGGCGTCAACGCCCCTCCTTTGCACATGTCCAAACCATCTCAACCTCGCTTTCCTCATCTTCTCCGCCACAGAGGCCACTCCTATCTTCTCCCGAATAACTTTATTCCTAATCTGGTCGCTCCTAGTATGCTCACACATCCATCTCAACATCCTCATCTCCGCAACATACATATTTTGAACATGAGAGTTCTTGACTAGCCAGCACTCCACCCCATACAACAAAGACGGTCTAACCACCACTCTATAAAACTTTACTTTAAGTTTGGGTGGTACCTTCTTATCACACAAGACTCCAGAAGCAAGCCTCCATTTCATCCATGCCGCCTCAATGCGATGTGTGACATCACTATCGATGTCCCCACTACACTGGAGTACAAACCCAAGATACTTAAAACTTTCTCTCTTAGGAATAGGTTGTGTGGCAAGCCTCACTTCCACGTCCGCTTCATCTACCACAACACCGAATTTGCACTCCAAATACTCTGTTTTGATCCAGCTCAACCTGAATCGTTTGAACTCCAAAGTTTGTCTCCAAACCTCCAACCTAGCATTAACTTTGTCTCGCGTCTCATCAACTAATACTATGTCGTCTGCAAATAACATACATCAAGGCACCTCCTCCTGAATAGACCGTGTCAACTCATCCATCACTGAGGCAAATAGGAAAGGACTAAGAACTGATCCTTGATGTAGCCCCATCTCAACTGGGAAGTGCTCCGAGTCTCCTCCCACCGTTCTAACCCGAGTCTTAGCTCCATCATACATGTCCTTTATCACCCTAATATACACCATCGGGACACCTTTAGCCTCCAAACACCTCTAGAGAACATCCCTCGGGACTTTGTCATAAGCCTTTTCAAGGTCAATGAACACTATTTGAAGGTCCCTCTTCCTTTCCCTATACTTCTCCATCAATCTCTGCATAAGGTAAATGGCTTCAGTAGTCGAACATCCTGGCATGAATCCAAATTGATTCTCAAAAATGGACACCACTTTCCTCACCCTCATTTCCACCACTCTTTCCCAAACCTTCATAGTATAACTTAGCAATTTGATACCTCTGTAGTTATTACAGTTTTGGATATCACCCTTGTTCTTGTACAATGGAACTATTGTACTCCACCTCCATTCGTCGGGCATTCTTGCTGTCTTAAGAATAGCATTGAACAACCTAGTCAACCACTCCACACCTGCCTTGTCTGTGCTCTTCCAAAATTCCATCGGAATCTCATCGGAGCATTATATCATCTATAGTTCTAAAATAAAAAATGCCCTTTATCCTGTCCACACAACCCACTTTCTCCACAATTACATAGAACAATAAGTAAATTTCCATTTTTCTTCAAATCTGAGATTAATTCGGCTTTGAAAGTTCAAAATAATGATGCAAGTCTTAATGAGGGAAACTGTATACACAGTGTTTCATCTGCACAATACACTTTGCACATATTTTGATTCTTTCAACGACAAGCTCAGTTGGCACATTCGAAAAGGGATACTTGTTCAAATGTGTCCTAGCATTTAAGTGAAACTTGTTCAGTAGATACTTGAACACTGAATTGCTTTTGATATACAACATCTAAAAATTGAACCCAAGACTTGTGATTGAACAGAACATTAGTCGAAATTTATACCCAACACAATCTTGAGAATTGAATTAAAATTAAAGAAAACAGAGAGATAAATGAGTGACGCACGGTTGCACTATGAGCTTGGAACCCTTTGTTTTAAAGGGGCACAGGGCGAACTGAAGGACCTGAAACCGTTCAGCAGCATATTTGGCTTTGAGATACGCGGTGTGGGCGGTGTCAATAGGCATAATACGTTGCCAGGGTGCAGAGTAGGCCCCCGTATTCTTCAATGAGACGGCAATGAAATCAAACTCGGAAACGCAAGTGCTTATCTCTTCTAATGCCGCTGAGAAGTTGGACTTTGTAACTTGCTTAACACTCCATTTGCTCTGGCTATTCCCGTTTGATTGGACGACAGGATTCGAAATACTCGACCAAATCAACCGCCTCTGTAACATTGAAACACGAATATACCTTCACTGTTTACTGTCCTGATAAATTCCGATCACTTTTCCGGGAAACGGCAGGACAGATACCACAGTTGAGCGCCACCACCGCCAGTTATATCGCTCTATCATAGTATTCATTTGGACGACATGAGGTTTTGAAAGCTTACAAATAGGTCCTGCAGGTTTGAAATTTGCAAAAAAAAAAAAAAAAAAAAAAAACACAACATTACAACTTTTAGACTAAATTAACAATGGGTGAAAATCATATTTTTCAAAAATCAAATTCCCCCCAATTTTGAACAATAAATAACTCCCCCATTTTGCTATTTCATTTTGCTAACTTTAGACCTTTGAATAATTTATTAGTTCATCGCGTTTTCGTGGCTTTGGATAGTGATGTAGACTAGGGTCATGTTCTCGCTCAAGGACGGGGCCGGGGCCGGGAACGAGGGTAAGGAGGGGTAAGTGGGTTAAAGGAGCATCTAAACTGAGAGTAGGTTCTTGGAACATTGGGATGTTAACGAAAAAATCCATACAGCTAGTTAAGATTCTAAAAAAGAGAAAGATTAATATAGCTTGTGTCCAAGAGACCAAATTGGTAGGTTTTAAAGCTAAGGAGGTAGACGGGTATAAGCTTTGGTTCTCTGGTAGATAGAAGTATAGGAATATGGTAGGCATTTTAGTAGACAGTGATTTAAGAGATCAGGTGGTGGAGGTTAGGAGAGTCAATGATAGGATGATGTCGATTAAGGTGGTCGTTGAAGGGATCACGTTGAACATTATTAGTGCTTATGTGCCACAAGCGGGCTTAGGCGAGGAGGATAAGAGGCACTTTTGGAAGGATTTGGACGAGTTAGTGGGAGGTATACCGCCTACTGAGAAGCTTTTCGTGGGAGGGAATTTCAATGGGCACATCAGGTCTATTTTGGGAGGGTATGATGATATGCATGGAGGCTTTGGCTATGGAGACAGAAATAGAGGAGGAGTTTCACTTTTGGGTTTCGCAAGAGCTTTTGGGTTGGTGATAGCCAATTCGAGTTTTCCAAACAAGGAGGACCACTTGGTAACCTTCCGTAGTTTGGTGGCTAAGACTCAGATAGATTTCTTACTCCTTAGGAAGGATGATAAAGGTCTGTGCAAAGACTGTAAGGTCATTCCGATCGTCAACCTTATGACCCGACATAAGCTTTAGTGATGGATTTAGGGATCAAGATGAAGAGGAAGAAAAGGGTCGGGGATGACTGACCTAGGATAAGATGGGGGAGTTTGACCACGTCTAGTGCCTTGGAGATGGGAGAAAAATTAAAGGATATTGGGGCATGGGATAGTAGTGGAGATGCGAACAGTATGTGGGATAGGATGGCTAGTTGTATTAGGGTTGTAGCAAGAAAAGTGTTGGGAGTCTCGATAAGTAGTCGTAGTCGGCATCGAGGGGACTGGTGGTGAAATGGAGAAGTGCAAAGGAAGGTGGAAGCAAAGAAGATGGCGTATGCGAAGTTGATAGAAAGCAAGGATGATGTGGAAAAGTGGACGAATAGGGAACTTTATAAGATAGCGAGGAAGGAGGAGAAGTCGGCTATTTCGACGGCAAAAACGACAGCTTTTGAACGCCTTTATGCTGAACTAGAAGAGAAAGATGGGGATAGAAAATTGTCCAGGCTAGCCAGGGCGCGGGAGAGAAGGGCACGCGATGTGGATCAAGTGAAGTGCATTAAGGACTAGCATGAAAAGTATTGGTAGAGGAGACCCTCATTAAACAGAGATGACAATCATACTTCTATAAACTCTTGAATGAAAAAGAGGACAGAGAGATTGTGTTGGGAGATTTGGAACATACAGGGAGGCGTCATGATTTTGGGTGTTGCTGGAGTATTACGGTCAAAGAGGTTAAGGGTGTTGTGTGTAGGATGCGCTGGGAAAAAGCAATCGGACCTGACGAGATTCCTGGGGAATTTTGGAAGAGCGCGAGCTCGATAGGTTTGGAGTAGCTAACTAGGTTATTTAATGTTATCTTTAAGATGGCAACGATGCCCGAAGAATGAAGGTCGAGCGTAATGATCCCTTTATATAAAAATAAGGGGGATATCCAGAGCTGCAACAACTATAGAGGTATCAAGCTTCTAAGCCATACTATGAAAGTGTGGGAAAGAGTGGTGGAGATGAGGGTGAGGAGAGGCGTGTCTATTTCAGAGAATCAATTTGGTTTAATGCCGGGACGCTCAACTACAAAAGCCATCCATCTTATGAGGAGACTAGTGGAGAAGTATAGGGAGAGGAAGAGGGACTTGTATATGGTATTCATTGACCTAGAAAAGGCTTACGATAAAGTTTCACGAGAGATACTATGGAGATGTTTGGAGGCTAAAGGTGTATCTGTGGCGTACATTAGGGTGATCAAGGACATATATGAGGGTGCCAAAACTAGGGTAAGGACAGTAGGAGGGGACTCAGAGCACTTTCCAGTTGTGATGGGGTTGCATCAAGGATCAACTCTTAGTCCGTTTTTATTTGCCTTGGTGATGGATGGGTTGATGCGACAAATTCAAGGTGAGGTGCCATAGTGTATGCTTTTCGCGGATGACATAGTCTTGATCGATAAGACTCGTAGTGGAGTTAACGCTAACCTGGAGGATTGGAGACATATCTTGAATTCTAAAGGGTTTAAGTTGAGTAGGACCAAGATAGAGTACTTAGAGTACAAGTTCAGTGAGATACCTCAGGAGGTTGGCGCAGAAGTTAGGCTTGGTGACCAGGCCATCCAAAATAAAAGTAGTGTCAAGTACCTTGGGTCTATCATGCAAGGCAGTGGGGAGATTGACGATGATGTCACATATCATATTAGGGCAGGGTGGATGAAATGGAGGCTCGCTTCCGGTGTGCTATGTGACAAGAAGGTGCCACCACAACTTAAGGGCAAGTTCTACAAAGTGGTGGTTAGACCGGCTATGTTATATGGGGTGAAGTGTTAGCCAGTTAAAGTCTCTCACGTTCAAACGATGAAAGTTGCCAAGATGAGAATGTTGAGATGGATGTGTGGGCATACCAGGAGCGACAGGATTAGAAATGAGGCTATTCGGGACAAGGTAGGAGTGACCTCGGTGGAAGACAAGATGCGGGAAGTGCGACTGAGATGGTTTGGGCATATGAAGAGGAGAGACACAAATGCCCTAGTGTGGAGGTGTGAGAGGTTGGCCATGGATGGTTTCAGAAGAGGTAGGGTTAGGCCGAATAAATATTGGGAAGAGGTGATTGGAAAGGACATGGCGTAGTTATAGCTTACCGAGGACATGACCTTAGATAAGAGGGTTGGAGGACTCATATTAGGGTGGAAGACTAGTACAAAGTCTCGTTATTCTTCCTTATTAGTAGGCGCGTTAGCGCACTATAATTTTTTGTGCTCTGATTTCTGTTATTATATACTACTCTCTGTACTTTGATTACTCTATTTTATCTGTGTCGCTTTCGTTATTTACTTTCACATAACGCTTTGAACTTCTTAGTAGTATCTAACCTCTTTTTATGCTTCTATTGAGCCGAGGGTCTCTCGAAAATAGACGTCCTATCTTGATAAGAGTAAGGTCTGCATACACTTTACGCTCTCTAGACCCATGTTGTGGAATTTCACTGGGTTGTTGTTATTGTTGTTTTTGTTTATATTATGCAACATCCATTTTATTCTTGTTATTTCATATATATGTAATACCTCTTTATATTATATATAATAAATTATTCTTTAACCTAGGTATTTATAACTTTTTCTTTAAGTTCATTAACATTATTAGTAGAATAATATTTATATGAATTTGTCATAAAATTTAATATTATTTTTAAGATCGTTATTTCAATATTTTATGAATTAAGCGTGTGTATATGTATGTATCTGTATACTTTTGTCTTTCTCCACTCTCTTACTATATGCGTTTCATATTACTTGGACCTTCTTGATATGACATTCCTTAAAAAAATTAATTAGTGGTGTATTTTACTAAACTAACATTATTAGTAATGCTAAATTTTAAATTTGACTACCACTACTACTTTATTATGTATTGTCTATATAAATAAATAAGTTTTGATTGGTATTGATAGAGTATTACATAATTATAGTTTAAAATAATTTTAAAAATAAATAAATTCAATCTTTAAAAATTTGACCTTAATTTAATTAATTATTTTGTATTTTCTGCATCAAAATATATTTGTATAGGTATTCTTCTCTGCTATTTCACTTGTATGAATAAATATTAGAGTTTTGATTATTATTAATAAAATTAATTTTCTCATTATGCTAATTTACTTCACTAGCTTATATACTTAATTAGTATTAATAAAATTAATTTTCTCATTATGCTAATTGACTCAACCAACTTATATACCTAACTAGTATTTCTCACTTTTTACGTCCAAAAGATAACGTTTATACACTTATGAAAGATTTGTTACATGAATTCAAAAAAAAATGAAAATATCATGATTGTCAAAGAAGGAAAAAAAAGTTGATAATAAAAGGGTATAATAGGCATTTTAAAGGTTTAATTAGGATAAAAAAAATTTATTGTTCAAAGTTGAGAGGGAAGTTTGATTTTGAAAGCAAAGTTGGGGAGTGAAAATGATTTTCACCCAATTGACAATAAATAGCTCACTTTTATTTATTTGACAAAAAAAGTATTTTATTTTATATTTATGGTGTTATTCAATAGTCAAGTTTTTATTTCTTGAAAAGTGGATCTTTTTCTTCCTAATCTTTTTCTCTCTTTATTTTCAAGACATGGTACTTCCTTTGATTTCTTAAAAAGGAGAGTTGTATCCCTTTCATTTCACCTTTTAATACTCTCTTTATTGTTTGTCAAGTAGATTTCATTCCTTTTATGACTTTTTCTAAAATCCTTAACATATACATATGTCATCTTTTCTTTTTCCCTACATTTTCTCTTTGTCACGATTCAAATCGCTGTAATTAGCATCCACACCAACTCCCTGTGGACGAACCAACACTTAACATCTAACTCATGCAAGTTCTATGTATCTAAACAAGATGTAAAAGTAAAATAGAATAAAGTCTCCAAAAATAATTAAATAAATAATAGTGGAAGTTAACTAATACACCTTGTAACACACTGCAAATTCAAGTTAAGATCTGAACCACTTTTCATATGTGTATAGATCCAAATACGATGAATTCTAATTATACATATATAGGTGTCAAGGCCAATTCGTTAGTGTGGAAAGAATTTTGGAGAAGAATCAAGGTCAGAAGAATTCTCTAGCATAAGGTTGAGTTGAAAACTTCTTTATCGATTAAGTTTTGAAATAAATTTTTACTTGGGTCAACTTCAAACAGTCATATTTCCTACTATATAAAGAGTGACCTATAACCTATCAAATTAAAGGTCTTTGAATTTTATTTACAATGTCACCAACTGCTCATTAATCCAATTTCAGAATAAAAGGTTATGATGTTTTTGCCAAAAGATAGCGATCATTGGAAGCATGTGTAGTTCACCAATAAAATTGTGTGTTTCGTACAATACCAAGCAGGAAGGGTACATGGATCCTCACTGAAAGCATGTGCGTTTCACACTTGGTATCGTGCGTTTTGCACAATGTCACGTGCGAAGGTTACTTCATTCCACACATGATACTGACATAAATCATTTTAAGTCGATTTTAATCAAAAACAATTCTACTTTTTGTCCATTTTTTCAAGACCTAAAACTAATATTTCTCTCCTCATCTTATCCACCATCACGACTCAAGCCTAGGGCCTAGATGTGACATGGTTAATGAGGAACCCGAAAGTACCTCAAACAAGCCTCTTAGTATTTTTTTAGCCTTTCATAGGTAATGACAATATATAAACAAACAGAAATCATAATTATAAATCTTCAACTTACATATGTCCAACAATACCTCTAACTTTTAGATTTAACGGGGCTAAGACAAGTCCCTAGCTCACACTCAATCATAATAGAAAGAAATGACATATTAAGTGTCTAAAGATCTCAACATATCATAAGCTAGAAAAATAAAGGAGTATTGTTCCCGAAACATGAGAACTCACCAAAAGTAGTCTTCAAATGAAATCTTAACTAGCACTAGATCTTGCAAAGATTAATTTATTTGACCTACTTAGACTCCAAATCTTAAGATATAAATTGTAGGTAATGATGTTGGAGTTATTCAGAAGTTTGAATCACCTAATTTGGACCATTATATGAAAAATTATGCCCAAAATACAGAAGTAATATCATTTTCGTCGAGAATTGGAACATCATAAACAATGTTTTTAGGGGGTGTTACATCCACCCTCATTAAGGTAAGTCCTCTCTAAGAATTTTAAGTTTTCCAATCAAATCTCATTATCTAATCATGAATTATTAATGGAAATCTTAACCCTTGGCCATAGGTTTTCAAGAAGCGAATTCAAGAATCTCAAAACAGAATTTTCTTGATTGTTCTTCATCAAGTTAGGATTCTTCGTCAAAATTAGTGGAGTGTTCCAGGTATGTAAGGCTAACATAATGAGGAGCACAGTTCTTCCTCATGCCCTACATCTACAATTTCAGTTAGTAAGATCAAAGTTAGAGTTTTTACCCTAAAGTCCATGAATTCAAATTCTTTCTAATTCAAACTTCTTATTGTCGAATTCTTCTATTGAAATTATTGTATCTCATGTTCATTGATGATTCTTGATTGATGGTTGATTATATTCTACCACTTAGACTCCTTTTTAGCTTAGAGTTATCCAAAAATCTTGTTGTGGTATTAACATGTATTATTTTCATGAATAAAGTAAATTTCAAAAATATTTTTAAAAAATATTTTATTTTTAACTTCAACTGCATTAGTTCAAGAAAATATATTTTGTTTCAAAAATCATTATTTCAAAAAGAAAGAAGAAAAAGTTAGTTTTAAAAAAAGTAAATATCGCTTCTAAAGAACTATTTTGAGCAAGAACTCAAACAAAGAGATTTTAGTTTTTTCTCCTAAAATGGGATAATTTTAAAGTTATTGAGCACAAGTGAATATGTTGAGAGTAGTACTGAGCACCAACTTGGGTAAGAATTCAGATAATCTAAACCCTAACATATGATAGGATCATGAAGTTGATTCAGGCGACTCCTTAGAAAGTTCCTAATAAGGGCTCAAAGATTGAATCCATTAGTTAAGTTTGTTCTTTACCCTAGCAAGGTATATGATGACTCTGGCAATATGGAAAAGACATTATATCATGATGAGACTCACGTGATGGTTGTCGGTTAGAGAAACTCCCTAAAAAAGTAAAGTTACATTATTTTCAGTATTTGCTATTATTGCATATATTTTGTTGTAAAATTTTATTGTTAAATTACACTACATGCTTTACTGTTTAGTTGACTATATTATAGTCTATCTTCAAATTTACTCTTTTAGTTCAATATTTTCAGTCTTTAGTCGATTGTTTCATTCAACTACCGTACATTCTATAAACTGAAGTCATTCATCGCTACATCATTTTATGATGCAAATCCAGGTATACAAGATCAGCAATAGACTCATCACTAAGACCCCACTTTATTCATCTTTTAATAAGAACTCTTTACTTTTGGAAAACTCTAGTCTATCTTAAGTTTTTGTAAATATCATAAATTTCTAATAGAGAATTCAGGTAGTCGAGAATGTTGTTCCAACACCTATCTTCAGTTCATTAGAGGCTTTATAGACGAGTCAGTTGAGTTGAATCATAACTTCAGTTGTTTTACAAACACCTTTATTATTCAAATTTTTTTATCTGCAACATTGTTAAGGTTGTTTTCTAAAGTTACTGAATGCTCGTATTTCAAAAGCTTTCTCATCGTTATTATAATCTTCAGCATGATAATAAGCCATACCAAGGGTTCTGTAACACTTTGGGTGTCTATGGTTGTCCTTCGTTCTGTGTCGATGGTTTATGAGCCTAAATTCTGCGAGTTTTAATGTAACAACCCACACATTCGAGGACATCTAATTTAAATTAGAAGTTGATAAAAATATATTTTTATTTTTCCAAAAATGACTTAAATATTTATGATTTTTTTAATTATGATATATTTATTTTATATTATTTTATAAGAGTTTTTATAATTTAATGGTACTTTTAATGGAGATATTATCTATTAAGAGAAATTATTTTGGGTAAATGTTAGTCTTTATATCTTTAATTAAATTATTTTTCACATCACTATCATATATATACACATACATACACTTTATATCATTAATTAACTAATAAAAGTTTGTGGACAATATTTAATTTTTAAGATTACTCTTTGTAAATTATAACAAATGAGTTATTTCCAATTAAGATCGACTGAAAGTGACCCCCTCACCTATACATTCGTATAAACCCAAAACTTTCATTTTCTATAATTTGAAAATATTCTGGATGTTGCCTTGTTGTGAACGAAGATACTTGGGGGTAAATTTGTAATTACCTTTGTTTGGAAAGGTTCTAGAATAATTAAAGATGTTAGACTAATATCAAGTTGCTTCTGTAGTTTCTGTTATGAAAATAACTAACTTAGCAAAATTAATTAGAAAGAGATAATGAGGAGAAAAAGGAAAAGAGAAGAGTTGTGCGTATTGTTTTTTTGTGTGTTTTCCTCTGCAGTTGTACACACATATATATAGGCAAAATAAGTGATTGATTACATACCAAGTGGGCAAGTTGCCCACTTACAAGTGGGGCCCACTTGGAAAGCATCCATTTCCTAACACTCCCCCTTGGATGTTCATATATAATGTGCCTCCATAAAAACTCTATAAGAAATAATATACTAAGTTATTCTGATGTTGTGTCTCGTTAAAACCTTACTAGGAAAAAACCCAGTGGGAAAAGCCTAATGAAGGAAAAAGAGTACACAGATCTGATAATACGCCTTGATTGCTGCCTCATTAAAAACCTTACCAGGAAAACCCAGTGGGACAAAACCTTGGTTAAGGAAAAAAGAGTGCAGCGCGTATTTTACTCCCCCTAATGAAAACTTCATTTGATATTTTGGAGACGTCGCATTCCAACCTTATGCCTTAGCTTCTCAAAAGTTGATGTTGGTAATGCCTTTGTGAATAAATCTGCAAGATTATCACTTGAACGAACTTGTTGTACATCAATTTCACCGTTCTTCTGAAGATCATGTGTGAAGAATAATTTTGGTGAAATGTGTTTCGTTCTGTCTCCTTTTATGAAGCCACCTTTCAATTGAGCTATACACGCGGCATTGTCTTCGAATATAATTGTGGGTACTTTAACATTATTTTTCAGACCACATCTTTCTTTGATGAACTGTATCATCGATCTCAACCACACACATTCTCTACTTGCTTCATGAATTGCTATTATTTCAGCATGATTTGAAGAAGTAGCAACTATGGACTGTTTTGTAGATCGCCATGATATAGCAGTCCCTCCGTGTGTAAACAGATAACCTGTCTGAGATCGAGCTTTATGTGGGTCTGATAAATAACCTGCATCTGCATAACCAATAAGGTCTGCGCAACCTTTGTTAGTATAAAACAAACCCATATCAATAGTACCCTTCAGGTATCGCAAAATATGTTTGATACCGTTCCAATGCCTTCGCGTTGGGGATGAACTATACCTTGCTAGCAAATTAACAGAAAATGTTATATCAGGCCTAGTTGCGTTAGCAAGATACATAAGTGCACCAATAGCACTAAGATATGGTACTTCAGGGCCAAGAATTTCTTCATCCTCTCTTGGAGGTCGAAATTGATCTTTTTCCACTTCAAGTGATCGAACAACCATTGGAGTACTTAATGGATGTGCTTTGTCCATGTAAAATCTTTTTAAGATTTTCTCAGTGTAGGCAGATTGATGGACAAAAACTCCGTCTGCTAAATGTTCAATTTGCAGACCTAGACAAAGTTTTGTCTTTCCAAGGTCTTTCATTTCAAATTCTTTCTTTAGATATTCAATTGCCTTTTGGACCTCTTCAGGGGTTCCAATGAGATTTATGTCATCAACATAAACGGCGAGTATAACAAACTCTGATTCCATTTTCTTAATAAAAACACATGGACAAATGACATCATTTATATAGCCTTCATTTATCAAGTACTCACTGAGGCGATTATACCACATACGCCCTGATTGTTTTAGACCATATAATGATCTTTGGAGTTTTATTGAGTATACTTCCCGAGACTTTTTACATGCTTCAGGCAATTTTAATCCTTCTGGGATTTTCATGTAAATTTCATTATCAA
This sequence comes from Solanum dulcamara, assembly GCF_947179165.1. Taxonomy (NCBI): domain Eukaryota; kingdom Viridiplantae; phylum Streptophyta; class Magnoliopsida; order Solanales; family Solanaceae; genus Solanum; species Solanum dulcamara. The sequence continues at coordinate 44,895,337 of NC_077239.1, read as the reverse complement.
GTGAACCATAAAGATAAGCTGTAACCACATCCATTAGGTGTATTTCAAGATTTTTATGTACAGCTAAACTAATGAGATATCGAAATGTTATTCCATCCATAACCGGTGAATATGTTTCTTCATAGTTGACTCCGGGTCTTTGAGAGAATCCTTGTGCAACAAGGCGTGCCTTATATCTTACAATTTCATTTCTCTCATTTCTTTTTCTAACAAAAACCCATTTATAACCAACTGGTTTTACACCTTCAGGGGTTTGGACTACAGGTCCAAAAACCTCACGTTTAGCAAGTGAGTCTAATTCTGATTGAATTGCCTTTTGCCATTCTGGCCAATCACATCTACGTCGACATTCTTCGACGGATTTAGGCTCAAGACTTTCACTATCTTGCATGAGATTAAGTGCAACATTATATGCAAAAACATTATCAACCGTGATTTTAGATCGATCTAAATTTATCTCATCACCGAAAGAATTTATTAAAAGTTCTTCATTTACTTGAGTTTCGGGTTCACTGATTTCTTCAAGAATATCAGGATTACTCAAATCTTGACCTTCTTTAGGAGGTTCTATTGTAGTATCATCTTTATTATTTCTCACGCTTCTTTTTCTAGGATTTTTATCCTTTGAACCCAACGGTCTACCACGCTTCTGTCGTGTTTGGGATTCAGAAGCTATGATACTTGTAGATGGTCCTTTTGGGACATCAATCCGGATAGGTACATTCACTGCAGGGATATGTGACTTAGTTATCCGTTTCAAATCAGTAAATGCATCTGGCATTTGATTTGCTATTTTCTGCAAGTGGATGATCTTCTGGACCTCCTGTTCACATGTGCGGTTACGTGGATCAAAATGTGATAGTGATGAAACTTTCCACGCAATTTCTTTTTCTTTTTCGGGTTCCTTTTTCTCTCCCCCTAATGGCGGGAAAATTGTTTCATCAAATCGACAATCTGCAAATCGAGCAGTGAATAAATCTCCAGTCAACGGTTCAAGGTATCGAATTATGGAGGGTGAGTCAAACCCAACATATATGCTCAACCTTCGTTGAGGGCCCATTTTTGTACGTTGTGGTGGTGCTATAGGCACGTACACCGCACAACCAAAAATTCTTAAATGGGCTATATTTGGTTCATGACCAAATACTAATTGTGACGGAGAGTATTTATTATAATGTGTCGGTCTGAGACGTACAAGTGCTGCTGCATGTAAAATAGCATGACCCCAAACAGTAATTGGCAATTTTGTTTTCATTAGTAGAGGTCTTGCTATCAATTGTAGGCGCTTTATAAATGACTCTGCAAGGCCATTTTGAGTATGAACATGAGCAACAGGATGTTCAATTTTTATCCCAATTGATAAGCAATAATCATTAAATGCTTGGGATGTAAATTCTCCAGCATTATCAAGGCGAATGGTCTTAATTGGATAATCTGGAAATTGCGCTCTCAATCTTATTATTTGTGCTAACAACTTCGCAAACGCCAGGTTGCGAGATGATAACAGGCACACATGAGACCATCTAGATGATGCATCTATTAGGACCATAAAATATCTAAACAATCCACTTGGTGGATGAATAGGTCCACATATATCTCCATGTATACGCTCTAAAAATCTAGGAGATTCGATGCCAACCTTCAGGGTAGATGGCCTGACAATTAATTTGCCTTGATAACAAGCAGCACATGAAAATTCATCATTTGTAAGAATCTTCTGGTTCTTTAAAGGATGTCCAGTTGAATTTTCAAGAATTCGTCTCATCATTATTGATCCAGGATGACCTATTCGATCATGCCATAGCACAAATATATTTGGATCAGTAAACTTCTGGTTTACGATCATATTTGCTTCAATTGCACTAATTTTTGCATAATATAGGCCAGATGACAGAGTTGGTAATTTTTCCAAAATATATTTCTGGCCTGATACACTCTTGGTTATACCAAGATATTCAATATTCATTTCATTTAATGTCTCAACATGATATCCATTTCTGCGGATATCTTTAAAACTTAACAAGTTTCTTGGGGATTTAGAAGAAAATAGTGCATCTTCTATAACAATTTTTGTCCCCTTAGGTAGAATTATAGTAGCTCTTCCGGAGCCTTCTATCATTTTTGAATTACCAGAAATTGTAGTAACATTAGCTTTTCTTCTAAGTAAATTGGAAAAATATTTCTCGTCTTTAAATATAGCATGGGTTGTTCCACTATCAATTACACAAATATCCTCGTGATTTATCATTGATCCAAACAAGATTTGAGGCATTTCCATATTTTCTTCACAAAGAAAGAAAGTAAATATTATAATTAATACATAATTTGTTATACAAAATTTTATTTTATTACATGGATCTAGAAAAATACAAACATAATATTTAATAAATACAACAACAAAGATAATTGTTTAAATATTATCTGGCTTATCAACATTCATATTTACTTCTGGAAAATTAAAGAAATCAGCTACATCCAGATGCATGGGCTCAATATTGTCCTCAGAGATAAAATTTGTCTCTGGATTATTTTCTGCCCTCTTTAACGATGCCTGATATAGCTGAACCAAGCGTTTTGATGACCGGCAAATCCGCGACCAGTGCCTCACACCTCCACATCTATGACATATTGTTTCTGAATTATTCTTCGGTAAAGCTTCTGGCTTTTTACCCTGCCTTTTATATTGCTGGTTATTTCTCGGTGCCAGCCGAGCATCATGATTAAAATTTCTTCTTTGATTACGACCACGACCACGACCACGACTGGGCCATGGCCTCTTTCTCGTTGGTTAGAATTTGCCTGATTCACTTCAGGGAGTGGCAAAGAACCAACGGGCCGACTATCATGATTTTTCATTAATAATTCATTATGGCGTTCAGCAATAAGTAAGTGAGATAATAATTCAGAATATTTTGTAAAGCCTTTTTCGCGATATTGCTGCTGCAGGAGCATATTCGCGGGTGGAAATGTGGAGTATGTTTTTTCAAGTTTATCTTGTTCCGTGATTTCATCTCCGCATAAAGTTAACTGAGCTATAATTCTAAATAAAGCAGAATTATATTCAGTTATATTTTTAAAGTCCATCAGTCTCAGATTTAACCAGTCATAACGTGCTTGTGGAAGCATGACCAACTTCAGGTGGTCATACCTTTCTTTTAAATTTTTCCACAATTTCAAGGGATCTTTTAATGTAAGATATTGTAATTTAAGACCCTCGTCAAGATGGTGGCGGAGGAAAATCATAGCTTTTGCACGGTCTTGACTAGATGCCGTGTTATCATCTTTGATGGTGTCTGCCAGACCCATCGATTCAAGATGAATTTCGGCATCTAGTGCCCATGAAGAGTAATCTTTTCCAGAGATATCCAAAGCAACAAATTCAATTTTTGAAATATTTGCCATTTTATGAAAATAAATTTAAATAAAACTCTTACCACTTTTTGTTACCTTGAAAAATTAGCCGGAGCCTCGTGCTGATAACGTGTTATGAAAATAACTAACTTAGCAAAATTAATTAGAAAGAGATAATGAGGAGAAAAAGGAAAAGAGAAGAGTTGTGCGTATTGTTTTTTTGTGTGTTTTCCTCTGCAGTTGTACACACATATATATAGGCAAAATAAGTGATTGATTACATACCAAGTGGGCAAGTTGCCCACTTACAAGTGGGGCCCACTTGGAAAGCATCCATTTCCTAACAGTTTCTATATTGTTAATTAAGTTTTGTATTTATTTTATCTTCCGTATCTCCAAGTGGCCTTAGGAGTAGTTGCCATATGTCTTTTTGGAATCCCATTCTATTTACAAAACAACACTTCCTTTCTTTTGGAATTATGCTTAATGAAACCCATCTTTTATTCTTTATTCTTTTTGCATTTAGGTATTTTCAGTAGCCTTCACTACATTTGGTGTCAGAGCTGTGACAATTCACCATTGTTCGACTATGGTGGAATCTCAACATAATTGGCAAGTTGAGGATGATGTGTTGAAGCGCATAGAAACATAAATGGTTGCATATGTATTGGATACTCAGAAACATTTTGAGGTCGTAGAAGCAACATAGGTCAAGAGGGATGTTGAATCGAGAAAGCACCTCATGGATAGCAACCGTTGTGTAGAAATACTATCACTCCTCGAGCCTACACCCTGTACGTGGCTGGCACTGGATGCCATTTCTGATTTGAGGTTACCCATAACATGGCATGAGATATGAGCATACATATTAATATTAGCGGAATGCATAATTTAGAAATATACTCTTTGATAGATTCATCATGATAAAAAGATTAATCTTCAAATAAAAACTTTTCATAAGTAAATCATTGAAGGTTTGAAGCATAATGACATCAAGGTCATAATTAGAATACATGAATGAATGTTTATCTATAAAGCCTCTAACATGATTGAGTAATGTTTATTGGAACAAGACCCCCGATCTACCTTTCGCTAATCAGTTAACTACTAGCTACTGACATAAACTCAATATGACTAAGTCTGCTGAGAGTAAGGAGGAGTCACTTAAGTTGAGGAAAATGGAGCTAATAAATTGTTTGACATTGGTTCTGAATCTCTGTATCTGCATTATAAAATGATGTTGTGCCAAATGACGTCAACACATAAAATGTACGGTATGTAAACTAGCTGAATTAAAATAGGAATATAACTAATAAAGCTGAACAACTGGACATGAATATGATAGACATCAAAATCATGAAATATCTGAGTACATGAATGTAAGAAACATAATGATTATCAAAATTTATTTGAGCAACTAAAGAGCTTAAATTGAACTTCTGAAACTGAGCAACCAATAATTGAACTGAATATCTACATGCATTGCATTTTTCAAAACTCTTTGCAACTGGTGGTCAAAATTATATTTCATAAAATTATTAAATCATAAGGATAATCTTTTAATTTCATAAAATATTATACTTGTTAGGTTAACCCTACATAACCACCATGAGAGCATATGGAGTCTAATCTTGGCCCGATCAGCTAAGCCACCACATACCCTATCAAGGTATGAGGCATACATATCTTGTGGATTCATAATAAGCTCTTACCAGGGGCATATAGAGGAGTTGCCCGAACCAACGGTACGATCCTTAACCTATGCTGGTATACGTAGTTTTGGCCATTTATTATCTGAACTTATGCCTTCTTGGTGTTAACCACTACTTAAAAAACCATCATCAAATAACTTTAAACTCATATATCATTCTTTGGCATAACACCCATGAAAACATTCTTGACTTGGAAGCCCATAATTCATAACATGGATCATATACATATGTTATATCATGAGAGTTACATGTTTGGCTTGAAAGCCCAAAAATTATAACGTAAATCATACACATAACTTGTAAAGATCATGAGAAAACATTCTTCATAGTTCATCAGATGAAAATCATTGAAATATATTTGAAATTCATATAACTTATCTCATAATTTGCAATCATGTAAATCATATTGTAAGTCATAGAGTTCACAGTTTTGGGCAGAAGTTTATAAGATTTAGGCTTTTGAAATTTCATGGTTAAAAAGGGACAACTCTTGGAATAAGATTTAATTTAGAGAATAGATGATATCATAGGCATTCTTAAGTTCATAAAGATTCATCATGAGAAATATGACCTTTCGTACATACATAACTTGACAGTCCAAGTAGGTAATTACATGGACATGGAAGGATTCATGCATCACGAAAACTATGATAGCCTCATAAGATGAGCTTTTGGAAAATTTCATAGCTCATAATTCTAGGGTTCATAGTGTAAGAAGAATATTTTAAGAATTTATCAAGAAATCATTAAGAAATATTTAATAAATCACAAAACTTAGTTTTCAAAATAGAAATTATTATTTTCATAGTCATTCATAATTTCATAGAAAAAAAGTCTTGTAAAACTCACGAGTAAGAGAATTATCAAGAAATTGAAGTACTTTCATGTAGAGTTATTGGGGTTTCATGAAGATTCAAGAATAATTCAAGAATATGGAGTTTCATCCTAATCCTAATTCATTCATGAAGGATCCTTTGAAAAATAAAAACGTAGTTCGTGGGAAAGAAAAAGGTGTTCCCACATGTGGAGATAGCCTTACATTTTTTAGTGATGAATCTTAAAGAACAACCTTGGAAGATGAACCCTACACTTGGTGTCTCTTGAAGTTATTGAGCATAGACGTTTTTGAGAATGAGAGAATTTAATAATGAAAATTGATTTTCTACACATTTAAGGCCATTTAGACAACTCTCCAAAGGTTTTAGGACTAAAATATCCTCTTAGAAACTCAGAATCGGCTAAATTTACCATTTTGTCATATTTGAGTGACGGACCATTGCTTGGGTGATGGGCCGTCCCCCAAACCATCATAACTGACCCAAAAAATAGGCATTCTGCCTATGTGTGATGACCAAGTCTGACAGAAGGTCATAGGTTTGATGGGTTGTCACATTTCCCATCGGACACTGACAACTCAACATCTCTGGTAAAATTGTCATAACTTTTTACTCCAAACTCGAATTGATGCAAATTTGATGGTGTTGAAAAGAAAACTGAAAAATCTTTAATTTAATAGTTTGTAAGCTACTAAATCTTTATATTCTAGGAGATATGATCATTTGAAGTTGATCCAAGTAAAACCTTATATCGAAACTTAATCGGTAAGGAAGCTTTCAACTCAACTTTGTGCTAGAAGATTCTTATGACCTTAAAATGTATCCAAATCTATCCCCACACTAAATAATTGACCTTAACACTTATAAATAATTAATAATCACCCGGTATGACCCTATAGGCATATGAATAATGTAACATCCCTAAAAAATGCTCACAAGTGCCTTAAGAATGCCTTAGAATTAGGCCGCTTATGTAACGTCTTATCCTTAATCTTTTTGGAAAATATGAGTTTGAAATATCGATCAGGGGGTCAAAACCTATAGGAAAATAGTTTCGGTGGATTTTAGGACCTGTAGATCGAAAGATAGATTTCTCAAGAAATTGCACAAAACAGAAAGGTCTGCGACAAGTCCACGTTGTGGACCTGGCAAAGGTTTTTAGGCGAGTTGTATTTTTAGTAAGAGCATTTTAGACTTTTCCCAAATTATTAGCTAATGAACCTAGACATTTTTAGTACCTAATTCAACTCTATAAATTAACCTAAACCTCTAATTCTATTCATTCTTCTACAATTCACCTACTCAAATATTTCTCTCTCTACAAAAGACTCTCAAGGACTCCATTGAAGACTTCAAGTAAATTCACTCAATCTCTCCATCAAAAATCTCAAGTTCTTCCAAATTATTTGGTGTTCTCACTTAAGGTATGTGGGTATTGATTCATGGATTCTTTCATCCATGAAAGCCCAATCAATTTCTCAAGGTTTTCTATCAAATTAAAGTTTGGTATTTTATGGGTTTTATGATCTCTATTCTTATTGCATGAATTTTGATTCAAAGTATGATCATGAGTCTATTTTGATATAAATTGATGGTTATTGCATTAAATTGAAGAGTTTTCCCATGAATTCTCTTATTTTGATCTCTAGGATTCATGATAAAAATTATGAGTATTTTCAATTATACTTCCTAATGATATTATCTATATGAATTATGTATGGGCTAATATAAAGTTTATGATCATGCATATTTTCAAGTCAATTACATGATTTTCAAATCAATTGATCATGCATTCATGCCTTACCTAAATTTCAAGTATAAGCTATGATCATGAATTTCCAAGTATGAATTATGATTATGTATTTCAATTATGATCATGGACTATAAGTATGTTTCGAAGGATGATTTTCATGCAAGTTATGAAGTAAGGTAACTTAGGGCCCTATGTGGTAAGCTAAGGCCAAACAATATGAATTATGTAAATATGATTGTAATGATGAAATGACAATTCTCACATTACAAGTATCTTATAAAAATGAGCTACTCCATGATTTCAAACCTATGATAATGACTATGATATATGAAATTATGATTTCTATGCTATGTATGTATTCCGTGGGATTTGACTTAGCACCAAATGTGGAATTGAGGTGGGGGCTCGAAATTTGAGGTCCTTATTTAAAGTCTCTTGTCTTATAACTACGTGCCACCGTAGGATTGCCTTCATGGCCTAGCTAGTAGATCCATATATCGCATATGCATGACCTGCTTAGCGGGGTAGAGTCTACCTTGGAAAGTAGATTCTCCTTTTTCTTCTTTGTATAGGGAGACAACGGGATTCTATGTTATAGCTCGCATGGTCTTATTATTGGTTATGGTTCCTATCCCACATATGTATGATCTCTTAGGTATGCTATGATTTTAAATTATTCTTTTTAAATGCTTTGATCAAAATTATTTTCTCATGTCTTTACTTACCTCATCTTACCATGTGATTTACTTGACCATTGCATTCCATGATTTATATTGCATGTCACACCCACATACTTAGTACATTCCAACGTACTAATACATACTTTTTTCTACATTATCTCATAATATATGTGTCGAGGTTGAAGATCACACTCATCTACGTGGATAGTTAAGCTTTCCTACCCAGTGATTGTGGTGAGTCCTCATTTATCGGGGACTAGTTATCAAATTAGTAATTTTTTCCAAAGACTTTTTCTATGTTTCATATTGAGGGTGAGTTAGGGACATGTATTAGCCCCCGCCCATATTCATGAGTAGAGGCATCTAGTTGGATAAATGTTTTGAGCTTATGTTGCCATGTGTCATTCTTAAATTTCTATTCATGATTTAGACTCTCTTATGATGTTTCTGCTTTTGCTTTACCTTATGTATGCTTATGATATGTACTAGAGGCTTGGTTTGAGTCCCTCGAGGTTTCAATTACCATGTTACGACTAGGCCCTAGGTCGGATCATGACAACTAATGGCTTAGGTCTTAGCTTAAAAATATTTGGGCCCCCTTGGGATAATTCATCCTCGAATGATGATCAAGCTAGGAAATTGCATAAGGCACAAATACAGTGCAAAAATTGAAACACTTAAACATACGAATAGGAACTGAATCTGAAATGAGAAAAGGTCTATAATCTCATATGCTTTCATCAAAATTTATCATAACTTTCTGGAAAAAATAATTACGGGCATGGTTTTCTGGAGACTTTTGACTATAAAGTAATGATAAGGTTCGAGTGTCTAAGTTAACTGGCATGGTTTCATGAAGAATGAACGCTTACAATTTGGACAAGATTTTTGCTCTGTCTGGATCTATTTGACATGAAACATGGATACCTTTTGAGCTTGGCAACGCTTCTCAACTATGTTCTTCTTTCTAAATGCTATAATTCAATAGTTGAAACTCATAGCTCCCACTAATGCCTAAGTCTAACTACATTTTCTCACAGAGTTCAAGCCTAGCTCAAAGTCACAAGGTGCTACCAATACGATGATCATACTAATGTGACCTACGAGATTCATAGTCTATACCTTTGTAGGGCCTTTAATTTAGAGGATGCTACTTCTCTTACCACTCTAATACACTTATCTAAAACTCTTAACAAGAAGTCAACAATTATCTACTCCATCATTCATATAAATACAAACACAACATTCGAGCCTATCATTCTTATCTGTCACAACCCAAGCTAGGCCCTAGGCGTGATACGATGATCGGAATCCTGAGGGATTCCAACCAAGACTTTTAGTATATTGTTCGTGAGCATACATAAGGTAAATAAGCAAAATAAGCTAAAGCATAGACATAGAAGCATAGTCTCAATAAGGAGAATAAGTCTCAAAATTGGAATGAGAGATAACATAGGCTAGATACATCCAACATGCCTCTACTAACTAGATGGGGTGTAAGACAAGCTTCTAGCTCATCCAATATAAATAATGAAAGAATATCATAGACTCATAAGAAATTAAAGTGTCACGTCCTCATAACATGAGGACTCACCACAAGTACAAGCATAGTAAGGACTAGATAAGAGCAGGAGGATAAGTGTGATCGTCAGATCCTACATTATGATACAATATAGGCAAAATTATACGTTAGTTCATGGAATGTACTATGCGTTAGTACATGGAATGCACTAAGTATGTGAGAAGTATGCATGAAAAATAAACATAAAATATAATCAATATGAAACATGAGATGCAACACCAATATTTTAAAACATGAATAAAACCATGAAAACATTTAAAACATCATAATCATTGGTTAATGCATCAACATATCATCATGAGAACTTTATATGTTTTATTAACTGGTGTAGGAAAGGAACTTAATTGACAATTAAGACCATACAATCTATTATATGGAATCTGATGATTCCCATATCGAAAAGGTAGAGGCTACCTTGCCAGGGTAGATTCCGTCATGGTACTTTCTCCTTAAATGTGCTATATATGAATTCACTAGTTTCTCCATATTGACATCTTTAAACTTATGCGGGCAACGTCGTTAGGGACTAAATGTTGCTACTAGGATTTTCTTGGGTAGATAAAATGGCTACCTGGCCAAATCCCACCGCAAAGTCCTCTCGGTGTTAAGTCTTTATCCCAATCGAACTTTCATGAAAACATAATCATTAGCATCATTAGGAAAGATAATAATAGATATCAATCCATCTTTATAAAGATAACATAAGAATAACTCATCAATTAACTTCATCATACTAGAATCATAAGAATAGCTCATTAACTTGCTTTATTTATGAAGAATCCATGAATTGGTGAGAATTGTCCTTATCGCCTCTTTTAACATGATAGCGCAATAGTTATCCTTATTGCACCATAGCTTTTCTTATAGCATCATTGAAACATCATTCATAAAATATTCATTGAAATGACTTGAACAGATCATAACTCATAAATTATGCTTGAAAATCATAATCATAACTCATGAATCATACTTGAAACTAGCATATTACATAGGTCCTTGAAATTTATCTTGAAATCATGCAATGTCATGTGAATTATACATAATTAGGCTAATAACATTGAAATATATCATAATTAAGAAGACTCAATGCAAATCATAAAATTAAGGATTTTAGAAGAGGAAATCATAAGAGATTTTGAGAAGAAATATTTTACATTACATGGGTGAAAGGGACCAAGGATGAATTCCCACATACCTTGACCCTTTGAAGGCCTAAATTGTAGAGAATTGAAGTTTGACCTTGAAGAAATCCTTAGAATTTGCTTGAGGAAGGAGACTTGGAGAGAACACTTTTAGAGAGAAGATTTTGATTTAGGATGTTAGGATGAGAATGAGAGGGTTAGGAGGGCTTAGGGTAGTTAATAGGTTAGAATAAACTCCCAAAAATTGTCCACATTCATTAATAAAAACAAAGGGAATGATCAAAATACCCCTAATTTAAAAACGTAACTACACCTGCACGGAGAACCCACCATGGTTTGTGAACCTCACCACGACCCGTGGTGGTAGTCTTGGTGATTGACTTAGGTTAGGATCTGAGGGACCTCAAATGGAGGGAACCATGACTCATGGTGCTCACCACAGACCATGGTCCCTATTGTGAACCCTCTCCTAATCACTTGAGTTTTAAGGCTTCTACCAAGATGACCAGTAAGTCCAGTACTCAGGTCCACGGCTCATGAACTGAGCCCATGGAGGTCAGCTGGTGCATAAACTGAGATTTATTAGGAAAATTTCCTTTGAACCTCATTTTCTGACTTTCCAACTTTCAAGGGTATTACATAGCAGGTGGTTGTGGAACCCCTATAGTGCTAACATGCACCTGTTGAGTCCCATCACATTTTCTTGATTAGTTACATGAGCTCTATTTTTAGTCTACATCCTTAAAGGTAGAGGCATAATAGTTGGTGGGATCTCGGTGTTGCCAAAGTTCCTATGATTGTCGGTATGCTTTGGATGTATGATCTAAAAATGCATAAACACATGAGTTATAAGAAAATTTTATAGAGTTAAACCCCTTTTGAGGTCCCTCAGATCCTAACCCAAGTCAATCACCAAGACCACCACCATGGGTCATGGTGAGGTTCACAAACCGTGGTGGGTTCTTCTTGAAAATGCATAAACATATGAGTTATAAGAAAATTTTATAGATTTAAACTCGATCGAACGAATTTAGAGTATGAAAGAAGGGTGATACTTTTTAATGTCCTATAGCCTCTTTATTATAGATGTGGCGTGCTTCACAATGATAAAAAAGACTCTACTAGAGATGACTTCATAGACATCCTAGGACTCTTGAACCTTGTTGTAAGACCCCGAAAGTGTAAAAATTCCTAAAACAAGGAACCAAGGATGGATTCTCGGAAAAGTTGCAGAAAACAGACACTAAAAGCTGACCACGAAAGCTTTCATGGACCGTGGTAGGTACCACAGACTATGGTGTGCAATAGTGGTAGAGATTCATAGGCTTAGTCTAGAGAGGATGAATCACGAGGGAGGACCACATACCTTGGTGAGCACCACGGGCTGTGAAGCCCTCCGGGTGAGACCTCTCCAAAATTCCTACGGAAATTTCCCAAGGTAGGGTCCATGAATGACCACCATGGGCTATGGAGACTTTCACGGACTGTGTAGTGGTCCGTGGTGTCCACTCCTACAGGCCTCCTACAGGACCTGCACCACGGTCACTTTACAGGGGATGTGATGTATTTTATGGACCATCAAGGTGTCTGTGAAGAAACTACAGAGACTAAACTGTAGGTACTTTTCCCAAAATTCTCTAAGTCCCTTATCATGGGACCTCACCACGGTACGTGGTGAACAACACGGAACGTGAAGGGTCCCTGTGAAGTCTCTTTCGGCCAGATTTTTTAGGTGTATTTTAGTCCTTTCCTATGTTTTAACCCAAAGTGAGGTCATTTTAAAGGTATATTTTACCTATCTAAGAGACCCTAAGTCTTTCTACACTCATTTACTCTCACTCACACTCTAAGAACAAAAACCCTAACCTCTCAAGTTCCTCTCAAGCTTTCTTCCTCCATCTCCAAGGAAGATTCTAGGGTTTCACTCCAAGAAGATTAAGCCTCCATTTCTTTTCAAGTTTTTCTTTCAAGAGTTGACTCTTCAAGGTATGTGAGTTTTCATCCATGGGTCCTTCCACCCATAAGAGCCCAAATGTTTTCTCAAATTAGCTTTTCAATTTTAAATGATGAAATCTTATGTGATTTTACATGATGATCCCAAATGCATAGTTCATGATATATTTGAAGTTTATTTATTTATATTGTTATATATTGAATCTCAATTTCATGAAATGAATGGGTTGCTAAGGTTCTTAGATGATGGTTTGAAAGGTAGTTTTAAAGTGCATATGATGGGTTATTTTGAAGATGTATAATTATATGAATTTATATCAGTCTCATGCATACAAGTATTCTTTAAATGTATTTGAAGCTCTTTATGAAATGAACTCACCTAGTTTAATTTTACAATGAAGTAAAGTTGAAATGAAGTTGGACTCCAATGAATGTTGTGAAGTAAATGCTTATGAATGGGAGTCTTCATGAAATGATTGATTGATGAAGGACTTCTTAGCCAAAGTAAGGTTCCAATGTGAAAGGACAATTCTCGTATTGAATCAACTGAAAGGTTTTAATGAGCTATTCCACCGATTGATCTTTTAATGTTAAAGTTATATAATGCTTATGCTATATTAATTTTTAAATGTTATTTCGTAGAACTTGACCTAGAACCGAATATAGCATGTAGATGGGGGCTCGACCAAAGGGGTCCTTAAGTAAAGTCTCATGTTTTATTAACTATGTTCCACCATAGGGGCCCTTGTCGACTATTTTAGGCTAGTAGATCCACGATTAGCCATTGAAGTTAAAGTTTAAGAGTGTTTAAAGTTGATCGGAGTTCTACCTGGCAAGTAATCTCCCTGTGCCAATATAAGAGGGATATGTTGGATTTCATGTAATAGCTCACATGGTTTTAAATGTCGGTTATGGTCACTTCCCTACAAAATGAATATTTTAAGGATTCACAAGATGATTTCTCATGCATGCATTCACTTATGCATATATCCTATATATGCCTATCTTTTATGTTCTTTATTTCGTAGTATATTCACATACTCAGTACATTCAAAGTACTAACACATATTTTTTCCTAAATGATATCACCATATAGGGATTGACATCGCTCCACACTCTCCTCCCCATAGCTAAGTTGGGTGTGGTTACCGCTTTAGTGAGTTCCCATATTTCTGGAATGACACTTCTATATTATCTAGCTTATGTTATGTTTAGACATTTAAATTAAATTGGGTATTTTTGACTTAATCTTGAGGATGACCTAGGGACATGTCTTAGCCCCCACCAAGTCTTAATGTAGATGGTATTATTGGACACAGTAAAAGATGTTATGTTATTTTTGACTCTTATTAACATGAAGTCCCTTAGCCCCTATATCCCTTATTTTTTTGCTTAATTTGTTTATCATTGCCAATGAAATGCTTAATTAATTCTAGGAGGCTTGGGTGAGGTACCTCCGTATGTCTCATTCGCCGTGTCACGTCTGGGCCCTAGGCTTAGGGTGTGACACTTGTGCTATGATACCAAGTATGTCACACCTCGATTCTACACCATAGGCGTGATCGGTTATTAAAAAACCATTACTGGCCCCAAGTGACTCTTGGCCTAGCTGACTACTAAGTGAAAGACTAAACTCAATGAAAAAGCTTTAAAAGATGAGCACATAAATATTTTAAGTATAAATCAAGCATCTGTCTAAAAGTAACATAATATAATATATGAAATACTATCTTAGAACATATATCTGAAAATATTGAACTAACTCGACTATATCTATGAAGCCTTTACCAACTATGAATAGATGTTAGGAAAAGACTCATGGCTACCTCAAAAGTGTCTAAAATAATTGAACTAAAAGCATAACTAAAGGAGTCCTCCAAAATCTAGGAGGTCTCACCAAAAGGATGATGGAGATACAATCTTAATGGAGCGCCTGTTGATGATCTCGAACACCTGTATCTACATCATAAAATGATGCATCATCAAAAGACATCAGTAAATGGAATGAGCTAAATGAAACATTAACTAAACTAAAAGGAAACATTGATAATAACTTGACTAAATTGTAAAGAATGAATGTAAAGTAAAACATGTAAAGCTTCAGAACTGAGACAATGCAATATATACATATAATCTAAAAATAATTACTTTAATTCTTGAGGAGTTTCTCTAACCAACAACCATCATTATGAGCCTTGTGGTGATACAATATCTTTCCAACATTGTCAGAGCCATACAATACCTTTTCATAGTAAGGGACAAACTTAACTTATGGATCCATCTAAAAATTCCTTAGCGAGGCTAGGTGATGAGTCGCTAGAATCAACGACATGATTCTATCTATGCTGGCGACGTAGATTATGGGGTTGGAGTTATCTTAACTTATACTCAAATGGGTGCTTAATACTACTCCCAAAATATGCACTATGCTCAATAATAGTAATACTGTCTGCGTTGAGTCAATGCTCAAAATGCTTCTTGAAGCTACACTGAACTCCTCTTTTAACTGACTGAAACTTCTTTGGAAACTATTTGTGCTCTTGTTTAAAATAGATGTTCTTTTCTCAATATAAGTAATGCATTTGGAATCCTTTAGTTTCCTTAAAAAATTTTCTTGATAATAATGCAAAATACTTAACCTTACTTAAGTTCTGAAAATCATGCATCATGAATTAGTAATGCAAAATACTTAAACTTACTCAAATGATGTAAATCGTGCATAGTGAATAACAATGCAACAACTTCACCTTCTCAACTAAATAGGGTTCATGTGAGAAATACATGAACTATAATCCAAGAAATCAGAATTCATATGAAGAAACATATAATCATTAATAATACTCAAATTTCAATAGAAGCAACCCAACTCAATTCGAGAATTCAAGGAAAACTTGGTTTAGAACCTTACGTTAATATTTTACTAACTGAATTTAGATGTAGGGCATGAGGACGAACTTAGTACAACACTATGAGTAGCCTTACATACTTGGAAGAACTAGTTTCTTGAAGAACTTGAAGAATACACTTGAACCATAGCTGGTTCTCCCATTGAATCCTTGCTCTAGGTCCTAGAAGTGATTATGAGGGAAAAGGTTGAATGACACTAATAAGGGACTTAGTTGTATCCCAAAACACCGAGGCTTGGACTAAAAAGAGTGGAAAAAGACTCAAATACACTTGATTAAAGCTGACAGAAGCCCTGTACGACTGACATCTACGGTCCGTAGAAACTTTTATGAACTGTAGAAACCCTCTCATAGAGAGTGCCTTGAAATTTAGAGTTTCTAATATTTGGTCTACTGGACCTTCTACTGTCTGTAAACCATTCTACGGGTCATCCGGTTCGATCGTAGAAGAAGTATTGAGGGATGGATCTCGGAAGTGGGTCTATGGGAAAAACTACGGTCCGCAGACCCTTCTACAAATCGTACAAAGGATGGTCGTAGAAGTATGCTGAGGGGTAAATTTTAGGACTTTGATCTGCGGACCCTACTACGGTCCGTAGAGGGTTCTATGACTCGTACAAGGACTCATCCTATACACTTGGAGTTTTTGAGTCTCTCAACTCTTTCTATGGGCACTACCTATGGTCTGTGGTTTGTTCCACTAGCCGTAGACATCGTTTGTAGAAAGTCAAAAGGAGAAAAAAATTCACGAAGTTTGGACATGAACTACGAGCCTTATCTACGACCCTTAGTTCCATCTACTGTTCGTGGTTCTCAACTTCAGTAGGAATTTTCTAACTTTTTTTTGAACTTTTTGATCTATCTGAATTAGAATATTTTGGGGTGTTACACTCTTCACGTTCGGAGGCTTGACTCTACTTCATCTATCTTTATTTTTGTCTTTATTACTTTTTGGACAACTGATGTACTAGACTTAGTATGCTCGTATTAGAAAGCTCTTGAACATATGACACTGAGTCTTGAGTTGGTTTTGTTTGCATTGTTATGTTATTTATGAAAGATATTTCGGATCTTGATTGTTCTGTTATCATTAATATTACTTCTGCAATTTTCTTTATGATTTCTATTTTGTGAAAGGTTGGCTTACCTACTAGGTGGATATGATAGGTGGCAACATGATCAAAATTTTAGATCATGACAGTGCAATTTGCATCTTCTAGCGAATGTGGTCATTTCTAATCTTATCTAATTTGATCTGACTGTACATTTATCTTATCATTTGTATTTTTGCAACTCTCATCTTGTGAATATGTTGTTGGTTTCTGAAGACCACTTTACTGATTTATGATACATTACACCTGGTGAAAGCTTTATGGGTGTTAGAGATGGTATCAAGTCAAGGCCCTTGAACATGCCGTAACTGTTTCTTTTTTGTAATTCCAGTTCTTTAATTTCATTTTCTTGGTTAGAACCTACAAGGGTACTATTTACTTTAGTAGGATTAATTGCTTTTTTTTTATTATTTTATTTTGTAAGACTTTTCATTTTATATATTTGCCTCTAATAATCCGGATTAGGGGTTTTGATTAAAAATAGTTCAACATATACTATCATATAATATTGTTGGTCGCATAGTTATTCTATAGAACTTATTCTTAATTTTGGTAGACACCCTTTATCATATAACAATCTGATAGCACTTTTCTAAAGTTTCTATCATTTACGGATGTACTTGTTTAAAGTAATTTTTTCTTGGTTTGAATTAAACATTGATTAAAGTAGTCTCTCCATCTCTTCATGATCTCATTATCTCTTGTCAACATTTGTTGAGAATCATCATTAATACACTTCATCTAGCTTAAATTTGTACCCTTCCTTCTCTCTTATAGTCATGCTAGTTTACACATTTCTTTCTCCTCTTCTCGTGTCCCTAGCTTTTGATACAAGCTATCTAGAGCTTTCCCTCAGACTTACCAGTAACCTTCTTAGCTTCCCTCTTAGCTTTTTTGTATTCTTCAAAAGCTTCTCCATCCTTTGCTTTATAATTTTTCTATCACTCTTTTTTAGCTTTAATAGCTCTGTGTACCTCGTCATTCCATTATTAAAAGATAGAAATCGAAGTCATCAAAATAATATCATCTTACTGAACAAAAATGGCATCAATGTTCCTTCATTGATCAATGTGTTCGATCAAAAGTATAAGCATGCTTTCAAAAGCTACCAAGCATTCAATTAGGGATGGGCGGGAAGGATGCGGAGCGGGGCGGGTCTAAACCTTTGCGGGGTGGGGTGGGTTTGGAGCTATACGGGGCAAGTTGGTTTTCTAAAATAAGTTTTTTTTTCGGGTGCGGGGCAATTCTCTTTCTATGGTAAGTTCATATTTAATTACATCATGAACTTGGTATTCAAGCTTTTGAATCTGATGCTTATGCAATCTCTTTCCGGGTTGTCTTTAATTTCTAAACATTATTGTTCATTATAAAAAAAATCAAAATATGAGCTTTATATTTATTTAATCATGATACAGTTGAATCTAAAAAAGAAAAGGCAAACAATGAGAACTATACAGAGGAGTTAACAGATGAAATAGAAGGGAGAAACATTTGTGGTCTTGCTGACTTTATCATAGTACTTCTCGAGAAGAAACTTTGATATTAGGATTTGGGTTTATTTTAAATTATCACTGAAACTTTAAATCAAAATGTAAAATTTTTTGTTATGAAAACCAGTTCTGTTGGGAAGAATTTAGATACACGTGAATAGTATCTAGCAATTTTTCTGAATAAAAAGTATCAAACTATACGGGGACGGATTTATGGCGGACGAATTTATATAGTACAAGGCGGATTTAAAAACAACTTTGCTTTGCGGTGTGGTTTTAAGTCTTTGCGGATTTATGCGGATTTGCCCCACAACCTCCCCGCACCGCCCCAGTTGCCCATCCCTACATTCAATTGAATGACATCATATAAGTTTACCGCACAACGCATGTGGATTCGATTGTTCCCTGTTTCAGTACTTGACCTTCCCAAAATAAAGGTTAAAAAAAGGACATCCCTCTAAAGTGCCAAGAATAATGTTCTATAAATATATTTGAATAATATTTTACCATACAAGAAACACAAATAGATTCACAGTTAACGTGCAGATACCTAAATATAGGGTTCAACTAGTTACATATTACAAGGCATAGAAAAAGAAAAAACAGTTAGCCCAAAGACTCATTCAGTGGCAATTTCCATCATTCTTCTGCTTTTAAGGTCAATTTGCTACCTCATAAAACTTCCAAGTAGCGATACGACAAAGCCTATAGAGATCAGCTTGATTGTTTTCGTCAATGATGGTGCACTAGAGAAATTTACTCTCCGAGCTTGGTCCCTGTGAAAGTGGGAGATACTGTAAGACTACTAAATAACTGTAATTGCCAAAAAGGGTATACATTTCCCTGAACTCTCCACTGTTGGTTTTTTTAAAAGATGAACCAGCAAAAAAGGGGTTAAAATGAATGGATTGAATAGCTTTCAATTGCTTTTCAATTATTTTATTAAGCATTGAGGGGCTTTAAATTGCCAACATAAGCATAATTTGAAATTTAAAACAACCTAAAATATTTCAACAACTCTAACAACCTAACTAAAATTCAAAATTCAAATTTATTTAAACTAAACTTATTTTTGCTAAAATTTACTGCAGTAACTAAAAGCAAATTTCAACATCCACATTCTGAAATATCTAGTAGAAACTTCTTTTTCCCCTATGGAAAGACTAGTTTCTACGAAAGATAAGAACTAAGGAGAAAACTCACTCCGGTATGATTAAGCAGTAATAGAAATAGGAGATCTAAGACAGAAATCTTACTTCTGTAGAGGTGACAGTGCACCACAAAAGATGGTGTTTGCTGGAACTGGAAGCTCTGTGATCTCCGGATTCACCACACTAACATAAGTTTCTTGGCCAAGGTACCACGAGTCAAGGTTTTGAGCACGTAAATTCCAAATGCCAGGATTGTCTAGGAAGACTAAAATGGCAGTCCAAGCACCTGGAAACACCTGCAGGAGAGAAAACTTTCCTTTTGTTTATAAATGAATAATTTTCACAAATACTAGCAGAAACTTTTACCAAGTATGACAAAGAAGAGAATGAGATGGGACCAATATTTCTTTTGAAATTAAAAAGGGCAAAAGGAATTTCATCTTTGCATGATTCGGAGCTATTAGCATCTTGGTAGAAATAACAATAAATATTATGGTGACATATAAATTGGAAAGAATGAACTTTTTTGTGTAATATCTGTTCAGGAGAAGTAAACAGACAACTTTAACCTGTGTAGTGCATCGAGCAACACCATCCCATTTGTTGTAGGTGCTTCTACTATTCTCTGTCCATAGCCCATAGTCCATGCTATTGTCATTTTTGAGAACGCAAACTTCAGATTTTTTATTCCAAACTGACAACAAGTGATTCAGGCAACTGTATTAAAATACAATACTCACCCGACAACAAAAAAGGCATAGCCGTCAAGGTGATAGCTCTGAACAGTTGTATCATTGTTTTGGAATATGATTTCCACGAATGCTTTGAAAGTACCATTAATTACTGACGTATCAACTTTTGCTGGCCTGTTCATCATTTTATTGGGGAAGTCAAGCTTGAAAACGCCTGGGACGTTAAATTGCTGAGCAAGTTTTAGAGGTGTTGATGGCGCTAAGTATGAAATACCGCTGAGAGTAGTGCGCCACTTCCCCTCTATTAGCTCTGCAGGCCTATTATGAAGGACAAAGACATCCGTCACAGTGATTTCACCGTATTTGAAGGATCCTTGGGGGTTTGGCCGTGCAGCACCAGCAGAAACATTCCATCTGCAGAATATAGCAATAACAAGTTAGCAACAGATCATTGAAAATCGAGAACCTCAAATTTAAATCTTATATTGCAAAAAGCAGTTATGGCTACATAGTGATCAAGAATCAAGACTATACAACGTTCCTTCTGATATTAAGCTACCATATTTCTTTTTTCATTTTTATATTTTTTGGGGAGGGGGTTGGGTTAGAGGAGAGAAAACATCATGTATCTCTACTTTCAGTAACACATGTTGACAAATTGCTCAGTAAGCAGATGAACAATTTTCCATAACTAGTTAATGCACACAACTAACTTGTGGAAATAACATAATATAGCAAAGAATAATTACACTTTCTACAACCTTATGGATCTCGCTTGACTCATTGAGAAATATGTGTCAGATTCATTGGGAGGGTCTGGAAGAGGACCTGAAGCGGGTCCTTGCGAATTTGAGTAATGCAAGACAGAGACTCCTACCGACTTCGACGAATCAGAGGAATTAACAAAGCGTGGACTGGCAACAATGTAATAATCACTGCTGGCATTTTGATCCATTGTGACCAGGAATGAATATGATTGACCAACATGGATATCCAAGCTTGTGTAGTTCTGTTGTACTGTGTATGAACCTTCAGTCTCCACAAGAAGAAGGTTATGACTTTGGATTCTGAAATTCAAGCTAGTTGAAACACCAACATTGTGTACTCGAAGGCGGTATGTTTTTCCTGTTATATGTAAACATGACGAAAGACATCTGTGATAAAAAGAATTGAAGTATATGTAACTGAATGAAAATTTTGAGGTGCTAATATGTCACTTCCCAATGAACTAGTAAGTGACAACATTCAGTACATATCACCATCAGAACAACAGAGGAATTTTTCGAACCCTTACTTGAGTCAAGTACAGGATCTCTCACACAAAAACAATTACAGTCAATTGACTCAGTTTCTCGTTAAGGATTTCCTCAAACAGTGACCCTCTAATGTAAAACAGGCCTTGTGCTCATAAATTCAAACTTGAGTAAAGATACAGGTCAAGATTGATGATTAAGCATAGTATCTTCCTTTAGATTGATTAAAGGGAAATGGGTCAAATTTACCCTTCTACATTAAAATATTAGTCATATTCATCCTCTGTTGTACTATGTGGCCGAATTTAACCCCACCATTAGCAAAGTTTTCAAATATACCCTCAATCTAACCAATTCCCTCAATTTCACTTTATAACCCATAAATCCAGCGTTGCTATAACAAAAGCAATGTAATCTTGTGTAGTAATGTAACATAAAGCCCGAAGCTCCAGTAATGAGAATGATAATAGAGTCAAGCCTTTAAAATGCACCTCAAATAATCCTCCATCAATAATAATTAATCCTCCATCAATAATAATTAAGTTTTAACATGAACCAAAAGTACCATGCAATGAGAAAATGTAAGGGGCCGTTTGGTGTGAAGAATAACATCAAATAGTCTCGGGATTAAATTATAGTGCCACTCAATTTGTCGTTTAGTTGGCAAGTCCGGGATAACTTATCCCAGGATTAATAATTAATACCGGGATAAGTTATCCCTCCTCTTGGATGGTATAGTAATCCCGGGATAACTTATCCCGGGATAAAGTAGGTAAATGACAAAAATGTCCCTTTAAAACATCACTTTTTCACATTCATAAAGGGTATTTTTGTAAACAAATAATTTATTCTTAAAATTTATATAATGCATATTATTTTGAATGCAACAAACCAAACACTCAATAAGAAATAATCACATCACAATTTATTCCATCATAACTAATCTTATCATAACTTATCCCGTCATAACTAATCCCATCATAACTTGTATTCAAACAACCCCTAAAGGTATTAAAATCCGACTATGTGCTGAAACAATACAGATAAAGCCCCAAGAAGAAAGAAGAATGTAATAACCTGGTTCTACATTCACTGTCTGGTAGACTATACCGCCTGATACAACGGCATTATCATAATGGTAAGGACCTAGTCCATTGATTAGAATACCATCAGGAGCTCCAAGGCCAACTCCAGTTTCGATTTCATGTCTGAGTTCCTAATGCCCAAAGCTTTTATAAGTGAGCCACTAAATATATACTTATCTACTTTTTACAAACGAAAAAGGGTCAAATATGCCCGTGTACTACTGGAAAAAGTTTAAATATATCCTTTGTTATACTTTCAGTTCAAATATACCCCTCCTGTTATACTTTTACATAGATATACCCCTAATTTTAACGGAGGGATACTTGTCAGCTTAGGAATCATATGACCCACCCCAATTTAAAATATCCAATTTCCTTTAGAAACCCACTCATTTAACCCTTTTTCATAGTCATCTTCTCCACCTACAAATTTAAAGGTGATTTAGCTCGTAGTTAAAACTTTTCAAGCAGTTGAGTCAATGTGGATTAGGCATATTGGGGCAATAGGAGAAAGTGAAATTAACAGTGTTATGCCATTATTGTAGTTGTTGTTTGTATTCATTGTTGTGGTCCATGAACCAACAAATACACCTACCATTTTAGCTATAATACAAAGAGTAAGCCATGCTTGTGGATTTTATCATCATAGCGAGCAAGGGGTATATCTGTGCCAAAGTTGAGTGCTGGAGCTTCTGTGGTTGAGTGTTGATTTTAACGTATGTTTTAGGCAGAGAAGATGACTATGAAAATGGGTTTGGTTCAAATTGGAATGGGCGGGATGTGTTAAATGGGTGGGTTTCTAAAGGGAATTGGGTATTTAAAATTGGGGGTGATTGTTTGATTCCTAAGCTGACACGTGTTCCTCCGTTAAAATTAGGGGTATATGTGTGTCAAAGTATAACAGGGAGGGGTACATTTGAACCGAAAGTATAATGAGGGGCATATTTAAACTATTTCCAATAGTACAGGGGTATGATTGACCCTTTTCCATTTTAAAAAATAGGTTGACCTGTTAAAATTTGCAACCAACCTTATGACTCTTCATAAACCAGTCACTAATAAAGAGTGTGATGTCCCCATCTGGTGTTGCGAATGGCAGAGGAATGACATTTCTGTTGTTTATAGTGATCCCTCCATATCCACCACCAGCTCTCTGGAAGCTTAAGGAAGGGAAATAAAAGAAACTGCCTATCTGATCTTTAACCTGAAATTCATATGTCCAATTCCAGCCAGCAGGAATGGGACAATTTGTGCCAGATACACCATCTTGCCATGTATCTTTTCTCTGCTGGATACCATTCCTGCACTTGATTATCATATTTATGTTCATTACAGCATCTAAACTAGTGCTTCCCTATAGATTAATCATAGTGGTTTTTATGGTTTACCATGTAAGAAGCATAGGCTCATCAAGATCATTTTTAACATTCACAACCACATTCCAGTTGGTAGTGACATTGAGAATGGGCCCTGGAAATTGACCGTTAATTCCAATCACCTGAAAACATATAAATCTCCATATATTACCAACAAACATGGGAAATCTCGAAAGGGTTGCAGCTAATTCTCCAAAAGAAAAGATCTACTATGGATTTTGTAAATGCATCTAAGAATAAAGGAATCAGAAACGGGAAAGCCAGAGTAAGACAGGCTATGAAGAGTGTCGGAAAATAATTCAACTAAAAGTATTCTATAACCTAGCTGTCGGAACATGATAGACATAGAAATTTGAAGCAAAATATGAAGTTGTCCTATTGTCAACATGTTGGTTGCTATAATCCCATGCTTAGTCTTCAAATTATTGTTGAAATGAAGCACAAATATTTGAAAACTAGATACTGACCAAAAAAGTAAAAGAAGAACTTGCTGAACTCCCGAACAACTCTTTACAATGTGTCAACACATGTGAAAGTCAAATGTTAAGCTAAATTGACTTGCACATATTACTGTAGCAACACATGGAAATTGGAATTAGCTATTGACCAGATAAAAACATAAGTCTGTACAAGGAAACAATACTACGGAGTAACTGGTCACTGATCACCAAAATAACTCAGGAACAATACGATGGAGTAACTGGTCACTGATCACCTAAATAACTCCTAGGATGTATTTCATAAGTCCACCAGCACAATATTTTGACTTCCAACCCTAAACTTCCCAACTAACATGTATAAGGCATACTTAATAGAATAAATCCAGCATATATAGAGCTGACAACAAATATGGAGTAAGAATCATAGTTCAAATTAGCAACAGCTTTAAACACTTCAAAGTATGAAATGGTATGATTCAATTATTGATATATTAACTCAATCCTGAAGATGAAGGGGGGACCCTTCAAATGGGTTCACTATAGCAATAAAATTTTCTTGCATTCAAATCCAACAAAAAAAACAATTCACGAGAATTCACCATCTGAAAATGGGCATTTAGCTATTTTATACACTATTATGTCCTAAGAACATCCTTATAAACAACATATTCAGGCAACTCTAAACTTTGAAAAAAAAAATGCATTTTAGTCACAAATCTTGCAAAATACAGTATTAACCGTTGTTCTGCGTAATCAGCCCAGAATCCAGTTCCCATAAAGGACTAAAAACGAAGTTGCGCACTTGAGCCGAGGAAACAGTCAAGGTAGTGACTAGTAGAAGATGAGAGAAAGAACCTGCTGCTTAACTCCAAGTGGAGAAGCTGTAATGTAGGAAACAGTCCACTCATAATGTATATAAGGGTCTCCCGCTAAACAAACTGTTGTCAAGCAGAGAAGCAAAAGGAGATAGCAGTAATATGGTAATCCAGACAACATTTGATTACAACACTGCTAATTGATGTGAAAATATAGAAAGAAATAAATGGGATCTCTTTAGATTTGCTGCTTCTTGTTTCAGTATGAAATTATGGAGACAAGCACATGTGATGTTAGCTTGAGGGTTTGAGGAAGACAGCTTACATGTCTGAAAGGGTAATGTCAGGGACCCACATCTTTTACTTCTCGGAATCTGGAAAATCAAATCCAAATTTTGCTTTTCAAAATTGAAACATTTTTCTACTTCAAAATTTTCTGGATCTCACTCTTAAAAATATTCAAGCACCATTAGGGGAGCATGAATTTCAAAAGTTTCCAACTCTTCTATAATGACTTTTCCTAAAGAGGAAAATGCAATGGTGGGGGTGGGGGTGGGGGTGGGGTGGTCTTCTAGCTAATATGAGTGTGGGGGGGGGGGGGGGGGTATTCACTAATCATTGATGCAACCAATACACTAGTATATGTTGTGAATCCACTTGCGTTGTGGATGTCTTTTCATAGCAAATTCAAGTTAATCAATTTGCATGAATATTTTTTCATGACAAAGATTTTTGCAAGTTCTGTAATCATAGTTACAATCATGATTATTATATGGTATCTATTGTGTTGATAGTTTAAATACGATACTTGTTTTGATTATTACTTAAATTTTATTATATTTTATCATAAAATTCATCATTATATAATGTCAAAAAGTCTCATTTTATGTAACAAGTGTGATCGTGCCGTTACCTTATTTTTTTCTTCTCATTTTGTCCTTACTTATTATTTAATAATCTTATTTTATGTTTTACCCTACCTTTTTATAATAGCTCTACTTGTATCATTTTCTCCTTATAGGTGTGTCATTCAAATTGTTGCTGTGTAGCATTACGCAACAACGAGAAATGATACAATCTATCCAAATATTATTTTTTAAAATAAAAAATAATACAATGTAATACAACATAATACGATATATTATGAAACGACATGTAATAATCATCCAAACAAAGTGTAAGATTTTGAAAAGTTTTGCAACAAGTTTTTCTTTTTATAAAGAAGGTCTTCCATAACCTACTCAAGACACCATGAAGAAGAATTAAAATCCATCTATAAGTTTCTTGTCCATATCTCCCATTTCACTTTTAAATTCAATTATCTTTCTACACATTATTAACACGAGTCTCTAATCTTTTAGATTGTTTACTTAAATAGTTGCCTTTCTTAAATTTAGTTTTTGCCGTGTAATTTATTAAAGCTTGAATTTGTGGCACTTTATTAAAGGGTAACGTCACAAACTCAACTCTAAGCACTTTGGGCACGAGCCTTATTATTGGTATTAACCAAAGTAAAGGTGTTCCTGAGCTTAATTTGTGAGATTGATTTTTAATGGTTGCTCATGGACGAACAAGAGTCTAAGTGTGAGTGGTGATGTTCAACTAAAATGCATATATTTAGCCATTATGTGCTTCATATTTTAGTACTTTAATCGTCTTTTGGAGTATTAATTCTAACGATTGTGTGTATATTGATGTGTGTTGAAACCACCAAAAATGAGTCGGTGTCATGACCACGCATCATTGGGTGATCACATTCAACACTTAATCATATTTTGGATAAGTTTCAAGTCATGTTGTAGGTCAGAACGCGTTGGTGGAATAACAGAAACACCTCATGGTTGGTCGCGCCACCAAAGGTGTTGCTCCCAAATCTCCAATATTTTTAGATTTGGCTAAGAATTCCTACACCATAAGAGAAGTAGGGCATAAATCCCCTTCAATCAATATTAAAACATGACAATAATTCATGAATTTGAGTCCAATGAGTTGGTAAAATATCAACTCATCAATCTTCAAGGAAAAAACCACCGCCACCAACTCAGGATTGTGAGTCGGGTAGTTCTTCTCATGAACCATAAGTTTCCTAGAAGCATAAGCTATGACCTTGACATGTCGCATCAACACACAATCGAGACTAATTCTAGAAGCATCACAATACAGCACAAAACCATATGAACCATTTGGTATAGTCAAAACTGGGCTGCAGTAAGTTGAGTCTTCAACTTTTGGAAACTCTTCTCACAAGTATCAGACCACTGAAACTTGACTTTCCTTTGGGTCAACTTGGTCAAAGGAGAAGCAATAGAGGAAAACTCTTCCACAAATCATCTGTAGTAACTAGCCAAACCCAAGAAACTTCCGATATCTGAGGCAGAAAGAGGTCTTGGTCAGTTCTTAACCGCTTTGATCTTTTGGATCAACCTGTATGCCCTCTCTAGAAACAATATGGCCAAGGAATTCTACTGACCTCAATCAAAATTTATACTAACTAAACTTAGCAAACAACTGACGGTCCTTAAGAATTTGCAAGACAATCCTCCAATGGCCTGCATGCTCATCCTCATTGATGTACCATAGATTTATGATACTTATAATGCGTTAAACTTAAGAATTTGCATTCATTTTAAGTATTTGTTAGTAGATTTGATTATGTTTGTCTTTGTTTTACAGGAAAATAG
Organism: Solanum dulcamara; assembly: GCF_947179165.1. Taxonomy (NCBI): domain Eukaryota; kingdom Viridiplantae; phylum Streptophyta; class Magnoliopsida; order Solanales; family Solanaceae; genus Solanum; species Solanum dulcamara. The sequence goes on along the minus strand of NC_077239.1, from coordinate 44,867,327 downwards.
GTCGTGGCAAAGAAGTGTAGAAAAACAATGGACTACAGCTGAGAATTGGCTTCGACGAAGCCAACCTACGAGCTTTAGGAACTCCTAAGAGCCGTAGGTGGCATTCGTAGAAGGAATGATGAGTTTTGAGGACAAGTCAAGAGTTACGAAGGAGGTCTACAAGCCGTAAGAAGAACCGTACAAGATGAGCAGAGTATGAAGTATAGGACTTGGCCTACGAGTGGAAGCTACGAACCATATGAATTCCTACGAGCCATAGGAAGATGTCGATAGAAAAGAGATGAAGAACTGACTTGAAGCAGTGACCGCAAGTGGTTCTACGACTCATTTAGTGACCTACGATCCGTAGACATAAGTCATGGACACCTAAATCGACCTATTTTTCTACATTCATTTTATTTAGGATTAGTTGTTTATAAATACACTTTTTTGGGTTTTTTATAACGTTGAGTGCATTTTGGGAGTTGGGAATTAAGAGTAGACTACTTTTATTCTTAATTCTTGAATTCTTGAATTTTATCATCAACTTTGACTTTGAGATTCAATTGAAGCTTTTGGATTTTCATACTCGTTATTGTAAGTGTATGATTTATCTTAACCAAATTATTATGAATTGTGACCACCCTATTATGAGTAGATAAGTCCACAACTAAGGTTGTGGAAACTATAAAGAATTAACGACGTAGACCTAATAAAATGTAGTTCTTGAATAATGTGCATGCATATATTTTTTAACCTTCATGTTGATTGCTTTTTAACAAGTGCACGGGTTAGAACTTGCCTTATCTTTACTTGCCGGACCAAGGAGGTAATAGATAGGAAAATGGATCATACAATAGAGATTTAAGAATCAACCCTCATTTAATAGCTTGAACTGACTAAGGGATAACTAATCTAGGATCACTGGTAAGGGTTTGTAAAGAATATACCCGTAGATGAACCAAGTTGCGTGGTGATAATCACTTATTTGCCGAACCAAGGATTTAGGTGAAATTAACTTACTAATTTTGTATGTAACACACTAGACATATATTACTAATATAAAGTTCTACTTAGTTAAGGAATCATAGGAAACACATATACCCTAGTTTCGTCTTTTATTGAATTCAATAATATTAAATTTTTACGTTGCTACTTGCTACTTGCAATCAAATCAATTAATTACTTTTATAAACCCCCTTTTAACGAAATAATTAGACTATGAATACAAATAATAAATAATTAACCAAAGTCTAAATCATATTCCTCGTGGGATCGACCTTGACCTCTGTTAGGTTCTATATTTGGTCAATGACCGCTTTATACTTCTTTAAGGAGGTATAATTTGGGCGTATCAAAATATTTGCACGGTTTTTAGGGAATAAGACTTTTAGATTAGATTAATTTTTTTATTTGACTAGTAGTCATTATTTCATGATTTTACGTTTTCTTTTCTTTTTATTTTTGCTGAAACAGATTGAGTTCTAGTGCATGCCAAATACGTGTAGTCAAGGCATATTCCTGATTCCATTTATTCCCCAAACTCAAAGAACCCTTTGGAGAATGGCAAAAAATAGGGTCACAAAACTGAAGCAGAAGTCGCAGAACGGCTCAGAATGGTAGAAGAGGATGCATATCAAAATCCTTCTTAACATCCACCGCGGAATGTTCACAACAACCAACCGATAAGGAGAGAACATCCTCCACCTAGGCAGAGACCTAAGATCGGTATTTTAAGCAACCATGGGGTCAATCACGATGCTATTGGGACTATGTGTGCCATTGTCTTACCTTCGCTTCCTCCTGTAGCAAAGTTCAACATTTATAGTGGTTTGATTTAGATGCTCCACATTCGAGGATTATTTGTTGGCTTGCCATCTGAAGATCCATACACTCATCTCAATAATGTGTTGTATGTCAGTAAGAGCAATGTTGGTAACCCAGACTTAACTATGGACGTCATCAGATTGCGAGTGTTCCTATTGTCGCTCATTGGTTACATAACTACTTGGTTGATAGAGATTCCATACAAATCCATCACTACTTGGGAGTAGTAACATGGTGATTTCATCAAAAAAATACTTCCCATTGTAAAAGAAATTGAAGCTGAAAGGCAGAATTAACAATTTCCAACAACTACCAGGAGGGAAATTGGTGCTACATGGGAAAGGTTTACAAAGTATCTGAGGTGTGTGCCAAATCATAGAATTATCGATGAGTTTCTTCTTGAGATATTTTACAAAGCACTGGATGATTGGGAAAGCTATTGCAGACACATCAGTGGAGGAGTATTCATGGCTAACACTTTTTAGGAAGCTGCTAGGAGACTTAATCGTGCTGCTAAAACAAACAAAGCATGGAGTAATAGGGACATCAAAACCACGAGGAGCACTTTTGCGGTTGGTACTAACTAGAACTCAAGAATAACAAACAAAAAAGTACTCCAAAGAAATAGCACATTTGAGAATGGAATTTAAGTTAGCATTCAAAATTTGGGTTCTGAAAAAGTCAATGCAATATACCAACAACAAAGAGCTCCAATCATGATAATTTTGGATATGAGAAAGATGCTACTATGTGAATGAGTTGTCGAGGGGTTTTCAAACTAACACCCATGTTTCCAATCAGGATTCTTGGCACCAAGGTCAAGGAAATCAAGGTCGGGGTACAATAAGCATTGCTCTAAATTTGGAATCAAATAATTTTGGTGTTGAGATTGATTGTTGATACAAGAACTATAATAACTTCAATCGAGAAGGCCACTACAATTGCAACAACAACTACAATCATGAGGGTAAATATAACCATGATAACAACTATAACCAGAATGGATACAATAATCAAAATTGCAGCCAAGATGGAGAAGGTAATTGGGCAAGGAGAGATAATAACAGAAGCAAAAGAGTGGTACAGACATCTCACTTGGCAATCGAGATGGCGGATCCATACTTGCAAGGAGATAAGATATGATGGCCAAGATGATGAAAAAGTATGACTCTACTGAGGAGAATCTTAATGATATACGAAATTATCTATCGAGAATGAATCAGACAGTAGAGTCGCATACGACATCCATCAAATATTGACCAGCAATTGGGTCAGATTTTCTCATTTTTGAATCCATGTCATAAAGGAACTCTCCCAAGAAATACAGTTTAGAATTCTAAAAATGATAGGCAATGCATAGTTGTAACCACCCAAAATGGTGCTCAAATAGTGGATCCACCAATGCTAGTGATTGCGCATGACTTCAATTTGAGTGGGGATGAGCAAGCTACCAAATTTGATAAGAAAGTTGAAAACGAAAAGTTGAGCACCAAACAACCTAAAAAGGAGGATATAAAGCTTAATGTAGAGGTTGACAAAGAGAAAAAAGCTATTTCAACTCTAATTCCCATATCGTGAACTCCTACACCTTTCGCACACAGATTGAGAAAGAAAGCCGAGGATGGAAAGTATCACAAGTTCATCTTTATGTTGAAAAATATTTTGGTTAACGTTCCTCTGATTGAAGCGTTGGAGTAAATGCCTGGATATATAAATTTTATGAAGGACCTTGTTACAAAGAAAAGAACTGTGAACTTTGAACCGATCGACAACTTGCATCATTGTAGTGCAATAGCTACCCGTTCATGCGTGTAGAAAAAGGAAGATCCTTCACTATACCATGTACTATTAAAGCGTTCAACTTCGCTAAACCTTTGTGTCATTTGGGTGCTAGATTTAATCTGATGCCACTAGTAGTCTTTTGATAATTGGGAATAAGACCCCCCCAAACCTATGCCAATGCGATTCCTTATGGAAGATTATTCTGTGAAGAAGCCCATAGGCATTCTGTATTATGTTCTAATGAAGGTCGAATCATTCATATTTCCAACAAATTTTGTCATTCTCTACTGAGAGGTAGATTTTGAGGTTTCTATCATTCAGGAAAGACCATTCTGGGCCACTGGACATGTTTTGGTTGATATGGAGACTGGACAATTAAAGTTTAGATTGAATAATAAAGAAGTAGTTTTCAATGTATGCCGGATAATGAAACTTCATAATGATGTGCCAGTAATCTTTGTGATCGATCTTATTGATAAAGTGTAACCTGAGATACCTATTGAGGAGAGATAGGGTGTTGAAGCATTAACGACAGTGATCATAAATTTTGATGGAGTGCTCATTGGGGAGTACAAGGAGATGTTTTGTGCACTTGACGTTATGGAAAAGTACAACTTTGCACCAAAGAATCTCGACTTAGATTTAAAGAATAGAGCAACCTCACCTACGAAACCATCCATTGATGCACCTCTGATATTAAAGCTCAAAGCCCTTCCTTCTCAATTGCAATATGCGTTCTTGGGGCCTGACAACACTTTATCAGTCATTATAGTTGTTGATTTAATCGAAAGACAAGTGGAAGCATTGACATTTGTCTTAAAAAACTTTAAACGAGCAATTGGATAATCCATAGCTGATATCATAGTCATCCTATTGGGCATATGTTCTCACATACAACTCATGCGAGACTGCAAATCGAGCATTGAGCACCAAAAGAGAATTAATCCACCTATGCAAGAAGTCGTCAAGAAAGAGATTTTCAATGGTTAGTTGCTAGAGTAGTTTACCCAATTGTTGATAGTAAATGGGTAAGTCATGTTCAATATGCGCCAAAGAAGGGAGGAATCACTGTGGTGTTGAATGCAAAGAATAAGCTCATTTCGATGAGGATGATTATTGGTTGGAGAGTATGCATGGATTATCGCAAGTTGAATGCATGGATAGAAAAAGATCACTTCTCGATGCCGTTCATAGATCAAATGTTAGACCCTCTTTTTAGAAAATGATGGTGTTGTTTTCTTGATGGTTATTTAGGCTATAATCGTTCTCAATCGCGCCTGAAGACTAAGAGGAAACTCCTTTCACTTATCTGTATGGGACATTTACCTTCAAAAGAATGCCATTTGGATTGTGTAATGCATTAGCGACCTTTCAATGTTGCATGATGTCCATATTTTTATCCATGGTGGAGGACATAATTGAGGATTTTATCATGACCTAAGCTAGGTCCTAGACATGACATAATGATTAAGATCCCGATAGACTCCAACAAAGCCTCTTAGAATATCATACACGAGCATACACAAGGTAAATAATGAGCAAGAAGCCAAAACATGAATGCGAAAGATAGTCTCATTAAAGAAATCTCAACCTAAGAGAAATCAAGCTAAAATCTTCTAATGAATGGGACAACATTGACATAACAAATCTAACATGCCTCTACTACTTTTAGATGGGACTGAAGACAAGTTCCTAGATCACCAAAAACATAAGGAAAGAATATAATCTAAACATGAATAAAAGTCATATCGAGCTTGCCCTTGAAACATGAGGACTCACCAAAATCTAAGTGGAATAATCATCAACTTGCCACGAGCGGATCCGAGTGATGATCATTAAACCCTACATTATGATATAATCTAGGCAAAAGTATGTGTTAGCATATGGAATGTACTAAGTATGTGAGAAATATACATGAACAAAAATAATCAGATATAAGTCCTTCTGATGTTTATGATGAATTGACCATATGATTATGATGTTCTTTAAATGTTTTCAAGTTTTACCCATGAATTCACAATATTGGTCATGCATCCCATGTTCATATTGATTATATCCTATATTCATTATTCATGCATACTTATTACATACTTAGTGCATTGCATGTACCAACACATACTTTTATCTATATTATATCATAATGTATGGTCGAAGATCGTGCACTTCCTACTCGTGGCTAGAGTTGAGCTGTACTTTCTCATTGTTGGTGAGTCCTCATGCTTCTAGGACAAAACATTTATCTTTTCATTATTTTATGAATTTAACTTTTAGTATTTGAGTGTGCTAGGAGCTTTTCTTATGCCCCCATCCAGATTAGTAGATGCATGTTAGATGTTCATGGAGTCTATGTTGTCTTTTTATTGAGTTAAGACTTTACTTCTACTCTTATGAATTAGTTTTATTGCTTTACCTACCTTATGTATTCTCATGAATGATATGTTAAGAGGCTTGGTTGGAGTCCTTCGGGGCTCTAATCGCTGTGTCAAACCTAGGTTATAGCTTGGTTTATGACAGTCTCCAAACCTTTAGAGCAAACAAAACTGCCGTTAAGTCCAAATCATGAGTTCGATTATTCTTTTCATGCAACTTAAGTTTCTTAGAAGTATATACTATCACCTTACCATTTTGCATCAAAACACAACCAAGGTTAACCCTTGAAGCATCATAATATACAATAAACCCATCAGATCCTTCTGGTAAAGTCAACACTAGAGCGACAGTAAGTCTATCTTTCAACTCTTGGAAACTTTTCTCACTTGCCTCGTACCATTAGAATTTCACCCTTTTTTTAGTCAAAGTAGTAAAGGGCGATGCAATGGTGGAGAATCCTTCCATGAACCATCTAAAATAACCAGCTAAACCCAAGAAACTTTGAATATCGAAAGGAGACAAAGGTCTAGGACAATTCTTTACCGCCTCGGTTTTCTTAAGATCCACAATAATACATTCGTCAGAAACAATATGGCCAAGGAAAGAAAATGACCTTAACCAAAACTCACACTTCCTAAACATAGCAAATAACTGACGGTCCTTGAGAATTTGCAAAACAATTCTCAATTGATCAAAATGCTCATCCTCACTCTAAGAGTAAACCAAAATATCATCAATGAACACAATAGCGAACATATCCAAATATTGCGTGAACACCCTGTTCATCAAATCCATAAAAGTTGTAGGAGCATTTGTTAGTCCAAAAGACATTACAAAGAATTCAAATTGACCATACCAAGTTCTAAAAGCCATTTTTAGAATATCACACTCTCTTACTCAGAGTTGAAGATAACCCAATTGAAGATCTATCTTTGAGAAATAACTTGTTCCTTGAAGTTTGTCAAACAAGTCATCTATCCTTGGGGTAAGATACTTATTCTTAATCGTGACAATGTTCAATTATTAATAATCAATATACATACAGAGAGAACCATTTTTCTTTCTAACAAAGAGAATCGGAGCACCCTATGGGGAGATACTTGGTCTAAAAAATTCTTATCCAACAAATATTTCAACTAATCCTTTAACTATATAAGTTCTACCAGAGCCCTTCCGTAAGGAGGAATAGAGATAGATTAGGTATCGGAAAGAAGATCAATACATAAGTCTATATTCCTTTTGGGAGGGATACATAGGAGATCATTATAAAACACTTTTGAAACTCATTAACAACCGAACCTGTCTCAAGAGTGGGATTTTTGGAATTTGTATCCCTAACTCATACAAGATGATAAATGTAACCCTTAGAAATCATTTTTTAAGGCATAAGATAAATTTCCCCTTAAACACGGAATCACCACCTTTCCATTTTAGGACTGGCTCATTAGGAAATTTGAACCTACCTAAATGGGTTCTATAACATATAGAATCATAACATGAATGAAGCCAATCTATACCAAAAATAATATCAAAATCTGTCATATCAAGCTCTACAAGATCAACTGAGGTAAGTTTATGAAAAACTCAGATTATAGAATTTCTATAGACCCTTTTGGCCAAAGGTGAATCACCGACTGGAGTATAAACCAAAAAGGCTCTAACAAGATCTCAGGAATAACATCAAATTTTATAGAAAGATGAGGAGTAACATATGATATAGTAGCATCCGGATCTAACAATACATAAACATTAAACTCAAAGACCTTTAACATACCAGTAACAACATTGTGAGAATGCTTTAACTCCTGATGAGTCTGTAAGGCATAAAATGTGTTTTGGCGCTAACCGCCACCAAAAACCAAAGTAGTACCATACTAATCCAGTTGCCCTATAGTAGTTTGAGTCTAATTTTAGGGTCGACCACCTCCACATCTAATAGTGATAAGTCAGGAATTTTGACTCATTTACGACTTAAAATCTAATAGAATAGTATCGTCTTTGCCTATATTGTATACATAATTGATAATAAAATGTTGATTTATAGATATAAATGATCAAGGACAAGGCATTGACACTACATTGAAGAAAAGAGCCAAAAGGTTGGCCAAACTATGAAAATGAGGACTAGATCTAGCAAAGAGGTCCTTGGCGACTCGCCAAGTTGACCTTATGATCACAAGATAAGGCCAAGAGTCAAATATGATTGGCGAGCCAAGAGCCTTAAATGCGACTCATCAAAGTGAAAGAGCGAGAGAGATTGAGCTCGCAGAAATATACTGAAAATCTATATCAGAAGAAGAGATAAAAAGGCTAGAGGACTTGGAAGATGGTGACCCACAAAAGTGGTAGGTGAGCTTAACTGAGCTTGCCAAAAAGTCCTGCAACTTCTGAGCATTCAGAGAGACAAAAAGATAAGGAAGAAATCTAATTGGCAACTTGCCAACCTTATCCACGATATCAACAAAGCTTGCCAAATGCTAGCCTAAGAACTAAAGAATTAGAGTGAAGAAAAGGCGAGCAGACCTCCCCATTGATGACCCATTGAATCTTTCAGTGAGCGCGACTAACGTTGCCAAAATAGTTCAGTAGTGACTTTTATGCCATATTCAGGGAAAGGTATAAATAGTCTAGAAGAAAGAGAAAGTAGTATGTTTTCACTGCTGTGAACTCAGTGAATAGAACATTCCTAGTGATTGGGGTTTTGAACATTTCCTTTAGGGGAAATTTGGGAATTTTAGCATTGGGCATTTGGAAATTCAAGTGTAATTAAGGCAATACTAATGGGAGACAATTACTTCGAAATATTTCTTTTCAATTTTTCAATGTGTAGCTAAACCTCATCCTTCTGGGGGGGGGGGTTGTTAATATAGTTGAATTTTAATTTTTGAATTTGGGTTCTTCTACTAGCTCAATACTTTGTTAATTTGATATGGGTTTTGTTAATTCAACATGTGTTTATTTATGAATAAGGTTGCAAACTTACTTCTATTTTATATCTTCATATTTGTTTGAGAAGGTTATATAAAGTGGATGAATAACCATTGATGCATGCTTGTTACTTCGGGATTTCCCACTCGAGAGGAAATTATGCTAAGAATTGGGTTACTTTGTGTTAGCACCCATGTTTAGGTTTGAGAGGGCTTGCACGAAAAGTCGATTAGTGATCAAAATATGCTTGTCTAATGATTATTTAATCTAGCCTACTCATCTATAATTAACCATATTGAGATGTACTTGTACCCTCATGCGAATTAGATTCTATATATGCACCTACCCTAGAAGTCTCTCCTATACTTGTTTAAACTCCATGACTATTGATCTTGTTAGTGATAGACTAGTAAACTCTTTTCATTGAAAATTAAAACTTATGAATTTATATTATGTCATGCTTTCTTGATTTCAACCCTGTAACAAGTTAGAACACTTACATACTTCATAGTTGAATTCTCTTCAAATACTGTTCCTTATGGGATTCGACCCCGACTCTTAGTTGGGTATTTTTTATTGACAATGATTACCTACACTTTGAATCATAAAAAGTGTACTTGAGCATTATCAAAAATGGCACTGTTATCGGGGAACAATGATTAGACTTCTTTTATTGAAGTTTGTTTGTGGTCTAGTTTGATTGTAGTAGAACTCCGTTGCTATTGTTTTCTTATTTTTTTTTTGGTGAAGCTATGAGCATTCACAGGAGTAATACTACTAGTATACATGGTCAAAATGACAATAATGGAAACTTGAATGATGTCAATGTTGACCAAATGGGTAGTGCCGATGCAATAAGGTTACCCCTAACTATGGGTAATGCAATCTTTCATGTGACCAGGACGATGCTACAGTTTCTACAAATGAAAGGCTTCTTCGGGGACTTTCTCATGAGGACCCTTATGACCACATTCGAAATTTCATGGATGTGTGTAGTCCATTCTCTTTCAAGAACATCTCTCAAGAGTCCATTCGATTGAGGTTGTTTCCCTTTTCTCTAATGGGGGAAGCAACAAAGTACTTAGCCAAGCTACCAAGGACTTGATCACTTGTTGGGAGGAGCTTACGGTGTCATTCCATGAAAGTTTTTCCCTCCCTGGAAGATGCTAAAATTGAGGTGCAACATCCAAAACTTCAAGTGAGTTGATGGTGAGCTGATTCATGAAACATGGCTAAGGTTCCAAATTTTCTCTTATAATGTCCTACTCACGGGCTACTGGACAATGTGCTGCTACAATATTTCTATCGTAGCCTTGGTACTATGAACAAAGGAGTGGCTTATCAATTTATTAGAGGAGGTATTATGCACCAACCATTTGATGTGGCATCGACATTGCTTGATGAAATGACTAAACTAAATTATGCATGGAACACCCGAGAGGATCACGTGTCTCCTCTCAATATTGGGCTGACCAAAGAACAATTAGAAAAGAACCATGAAACTGATGAGAATATGGAAAAAATGATGATTCAGATCGACTTTCTTTCTAAACATGTCATGGGTGGGGGCTATAAGTTCATGAATACGGTATATGCTAATAGTGGTTTGAGCCTAGAGGATGCTAAGTTTGATGCAATATACACTGAAGAGGTCTAATATCTAATAAAATCAACTAGGGGGGGGGGGCGTTCTCATCTGATCTATCTAAGGCTAGGCGGGAATCAAGGTTGGAAAAAAGAACATGAAGGTGGTTGGAGAGAAAGAGAAAGGGATTGACATTATAGAGGCAACAATTAGAGAGAAAACCATAGTGAGCGGATTATAATGTGCCTCTTCATGACTGCCTAAATCCCAAGAAATCAAATGCCGACCCCAAGCTTTCGAACTGAGGATATGATTGCTCATATTCTAAACAAAGTAGAAGGTTCAAATAAAGTGCTCAAGGAGATGAAGGACGATTTTTCCTTATTGAACCAAACAGTAACCTCTAATTCAGTGTCTATAAAGCAACTTGAGGCACAAATGGGCCAAATTTCTTCCCACTTAAATCCAAGACCCAAGGAGGGTCTCCCTAATGATACAGTGGCTAATCTAAAGAACGACAATGCATAATGTATGTCAATATTAACCTAGAGTGGTAAGGTTGTCGAAAATAAATTGTCAAATAATGAAACAGCCAACTCAATAAAAGGGAAAGCTATTGCTTTTGAAAATGATGAACTAGCCAAAGTGTTGAAAGACAAAGTTTCCAATGAGGTGGATGACATACCGAAGGTTGTTGATTTAGTGAGGTTAAAGAGTCTAATGTGGGAGTTGTTTCACCCATGGTACCTACAAAGGGGCTTCCTAATGTAAATCCTCCATTCCCTCAATGATTGAAGAAGAGGGATAAAGATGCAAAATTTAAAAAGTTTCTTTCTGTCTTCAAAAATCTTTGATCTCTCATTGGTTGAGGCATTGTTAGACATGCCCGGTTATGCTGACAAAAAAGAGGAGCATGGATTTTGAGACTATTGAGGTGTCATAGTTGTAGTGCCATTATGTCAAGCAACGTGGTGGTAAAGAAAGATGATCCAGGTGAATTTATTATTCCTTGTACCATTGGGCTATACTTATTTTCTAAAGCACTTCGTGATTTGTGGGCAAACATAAATTTGATGCCCTATGATATATTCAAGAAAATTGGCTTGGGTGAGCCTAAACCAACCACGATGTGTCTTCTTATAGTCAACTTTTCCATCAAGCGTCCCATCGAGATCCTCTATGATATTTTAATGAAAGTAGATAAGTTTATTTTTTTGGCCTATTATGTAATTTTTGATTGAGAGATCAATGCTGAGGTTCTTATTACTCATGGTAGGACATTTTTGGCTATAGGTAGGGCCCTTGTTAATATGAAAAGTGGTGCGTTGAAATTCCAGGTAAATGGTGAAGAAGTTACCTTTAATATTTGTAAGTCTATGAAGAAACCAAATGACCTCCATATGATATCATTCATTGATGTGATTGATAAAGCAGTTGCAAGTGTGAATGAGATTTCTAGTGTGGGTGAATTATTGGCTGTGGTGTTGTTGAACTTTGATGGGGAAGAAATTCACGATTATGATGAGGTTGTGTCTACTTTTTTAGGTATTGGATCTTATTTCAAGAATCCCGTGAAGCTTGATATTGATTTAAAGAATAGAGAGATCCCACCCGCAAAGCCATCCATCGATGAACCACTAAAGCTTGAATTGAAGGTTGTCCCTTCCCATCTTCAGTATGTATTTTTTGGGGAAAATAACACTTTGCCCGTTATTATTGCTGCAAATTTGCTTGAATGGAAAGTGCAAGATCTTATTAGTATGCTAAAAAGTTTTGTGAAAGTTATTGGATGGATGATTACCGATATTGTGGGAATTTCTACTGGTGTTTGCACCCATAAAATTTAGTTGGCTAGTGATTGTAAGTCAAGTACTGAGAATCAACAGAGGTTGAATCCTCCAATGCAAGAAGTTATAAAGAAAGAGATTAATAAGTGGGTTGATACGGGTGTTGTCTACCCTATTGGAGATAGCAAATGAGTGAGACAGGTTTAATGTGTTCCCAAGAAAGGTAGTATGACCGTTGTACCAAATGAAAAGAGTAAATTAGTGTCTATAAGGCCGGTGACAGGGTGGAGAGTGTGTATGGATTATCAGAGGTTAAATGCTTGGACTGAAAATGATCATTTTCCTATGCCCCACATGGACCAAATGTTTGATTAACTTATGGGTCGCAATTGTTATTGTTTCTTGGATGGATATTCCAATTATAATCAAATCTCCATTGCTCCAAAGGACCAAGAAAAGACAACCTTCACTTGTCCATATGACACTATTGCATTCAAGCATATGCCGTTTGGTCTATGTAATGCTCCTGCGATGTTTCAAAGGTGTATACTATCCATTTTTGCTGATATGGTAGAAGACACAATATAAGTCTTAATGGATGACTTCTCAGTTGTGGGAGATACATTCGAAGTTTGCCTTGAACATCTTAGGAGATTTTTGCTGAGTGTGTTGAAATGAATCTTATTCTAAATTGGGTGAAATGCCACTTTATGGTGAAGAAAGGTATTGTGTTGGGCCACAAAATTTTAGGAGATGGTATTCAGGTTGGTGAAGAGAAGGTTGAAGTTATTGCTTGGTTGCCCCCTACTATTTTAGTAAATAGTGTGCAAAGCTTCTTGGGCCACGCCAATTTCTAATGGAGGTTTATTAAGGATTTCTCTAAAGTGGCATACCCTCTTTGCAAATTACCTGAAAAGAAGAGTGTATTCAAATTTGATGAAGCTTGTGTCAAAGAGATCTTGTTTCTAAAGGAGAAGCTTGCGTTGTCTCCTATCATTGTTGATCTGGATTGGAGTATTCCTTTTTAGCTAATATGTGATGCGAGTGGCGTTGGTTTGGGGGCTATGCTTGGACAATAGAAGGACAACTTGGTTCATCCCATCTATTATGCTAGCAAGACATTAAATATGGCTCAAAAGAACTATACTGTCACCGAGCAAGATTTGTTATCCATGATATATTCTTTTGAGAAATTTATAGCTTATGTTTTGGGGACCAAAGTGGTGGTGCACACCAACCATACTGCTAGACGCCAATCCACGTTTGATTCATTGGGTATTTTTATTATAGGAATTCAATTTTCAAGTTAAAGATTGAAAAGGTTGTGAGAACCAAGTTGTAGAACACTTGTCAAGTCTTGAGTCTGATGTGGTTTTGTCCGGTGAAAAAGGTATCAAAGAAGCATTTTTGGATGAGTCGGTGATAGTTGTGTCTAGTATTTCTCCACCATGGTATGTGAATTTTGCTAATTTTGCTAATTTTGTGGTGTGCGGGATTCTTCACAAAGGGATGAACTTCTATCAGTGGAAGAGGTTTCTCTTTGATGCCAAGAAGTAATTTTGTGATTAGCCTTATCTATTTCAGGAGTGTGCGGATCATATGATTAGAAGGTGTGTTTCAAAAGTTGAGGTAGATGCTATTCGTGCAGCTTGCCATGCGCCACTGGTTGGTGGACACCATAGTAGAGTATGTAAAACTGCTAAGGTACTCCAAAGTGGTTATTATTGGCCAATGCTATATCAATACACCAACTCTCTTGTTAATAAGTGTGAGCAATGCCAAAAACAAGGAGGGTGTCAAAGCGACATGAATTAGCTCTCACTCCAATTCTAGAGGTAGAGTTATTTGATGTTTGGGAGATTGGTTTTATAGGACCTTTTGTGAGTTCCTACAGGAAAAAATATATATTGGTTGTGGTGGATTATATTTAAAAATAGGTTGAGGCAGTGGCCTTAACCAACAATGAAGGGCAGAGTGTAGTCTACTTCCTAAAATGATTCATCTTCACAAGGTTTATCACTCCACGTGCGATTATTAGAGATGCTGGTTCGCACTTTTGCAACCGTATGTTTTCTTTGTTGCTGAGTAAATATGGAGTAAAGAACAAGGTTTTCATGCCCTATCATCCACAAAAAAGTGGGCAAGTTGAGGTGTCCAACAGGGAAATCAAAGGCATTTTTGCCAAGAACGTTAATGCAAATTGAACTGATTGGTCTCGGAAGTTAGATTACACTCTGTGATAGTATAGAACTGCATACAAGAAACTGATTGGCATGTCACCATATCAATTTGTGTTTGGGAAATCTTATCATCTACCGGTTGAACTTGAGCATAAAGCGTTGTTGGCTTTGAAAAATATGAATTTGAATTAAGAAGTTGCGTCGAAGGAACGAGTTGACTAACTTCATGATTTGGAAGAGTTTCGACATTGAGCTTGTGAGAGTTCAACCCTTTATAATGAGTGAATAAAGAAGTGGCATGTCGCCAAAATCCTTCAGTGAAAATTTAGAGTTGGTGATCTTGTGTTACTCTACAATTCTCGTCTACGACTCTTTCTCGAAAAGCTAAAATCAAAGTGGTCTGTCCCTTTCAAGATTCATGTATTTGAAAATAAGGCTATTGAATTTGAGAACAATGATGGCTCACGGTTTACAGTCAATAAGCACATGTTAAAGTTGTATTTTGGGGAAGGCCTGGGTGTTGGGATGATTGATGTGGTGTATTTTGGCAATGATTGAATGCATGTCCACGTTGTTCCACAACATAAACTAAGGCACTTCTTGAGAGGTCTTTAAGTGTTTTCAATAATGTGTATTAAATGTGTAGGTTAAAGTTGAGTTTTGCTGCAAAGGAAAAATAAGAGAGATGGTAGCTGAAAAGGCGACACGCCTAAAAGGTGGGTGAATTTCAAATTTGTATGATTTGGTGAGCAAATTTGTGCTCACCTAATGGTCTGCGAGTCGTAAAATGGGGTCGTATATCTCCTTTTTTGTTCATAAGTTGCCAGTAATTTTAGTAGTTTTTGGTGAGCTTCGCCAATAATCTTTAGAGATGTACGATTGTCATGATCTTGCATAATTCCCTAATCACTGTATGCGTTGTTCTTTGATAATTTTGGCGAGCTTCTGCTAGCTCACCGATGGTGTTAGTGACTCGCCAAACCATCAAGTTTCTTGCATTATTGCCTCACTTAGAACCTGACTTTCCTATGAACCTTTTGGAGAGTTTGACTAAGATCACCGAACCTCTTAAGTGAATCACCTTCTTACTTGGTGTGCTTCATCCACTGTATTTTTCTTTCTACTGCAATCAACTGAGTCTATGATTTTTATGGCTTACCCTTCACCAATTCCATCTTCTTGATTGCTTACTTTACATATATAGCTCGACCAAAGATTCTGGTGTAAAACTCATTAATGAGATTAATCTTCCTTAAAAGAGAGCCAAGGGTATTACTATTCAAGAGCCCAGTGAAAACCATCCCACCACTCAATGCCAACCCAAGCGTGTGAATGAAAAAAGAGAAAGATAAGGGCAAAGGAAAACAAAAAGGTTTAGAGGAGCTAAGGGCAGTAATGATTAGGATTTGAGGAATGTCTCATGGTCGGATGATAACGTTCCAGACCAAGGGGAGGGTGTATCCATGCCTGTCTATGCACCCATTTTTGAGACCCTGCCTCTTCCTTTGGCTGAGGTATAATATCTATAGCGAATGCGTACTATAATAAGTTCCAAGGCCATCCATGACCCATTAGCTTCTAAGGTGCTTCAGGTAGTCCGCGTTATTGTACCTCGCTCGATGAACATTTTAAAATCAGCGGGTATCCATACTATACTTGAGAAGAAGATACTATCTACCGATGAAGTAGTTTACAGGTATCAAAAAATATGGCGTACCATCCATTATCACAAGTTTGAGAGGTTCATCCGACAACCCGAGGTCAGATTCCTTATGTTAGGGAATTCTATAAGGCCTATGCTCAACAACTCCTTAAAAAAGAAGGGGATTTATTTGGACCCTCTCAAATCTGTTGAAGTTCGTGGTAAGATTGTCCATTGTGGTGCCTCAGAAATAAATGAGGCTTTGGGTTGTGATTGGAATCATCGGGACTCATTCTCAGAAAAGTTGTTTCAATCATTGGATAGTTTGGAAGGATGGTTGGCTCCACTAATTTCTGATACTACTCCTCTGTGGATTGAGGAAGGGACTGTGATTGAGAAGAAAGACATAAACATTGCCGCTCCATACTGTTTTGGGTTTATTAGCAGTACCCTCATGCTATCCTATAACAAGTTGATTCTTCGCCACCCCAAGGCAGCATTGTTGGGGAGTATTATTGATAGACAGAGGTTGAACTTAGGTTCAATCATCATTCTTGAGATTCTCTTGCAGGCTAGGTAGAAAAAAACTTTATTGCCTTTCTCCATTCTTATTACCGATCTTTGTGAGTGGGATGGGGTCCTATTTGTTGATGCTACAGATGTTAGAGTGGCCTCCACTGCATCAAGTGATATCCGTCGGATTATTTGAGAGAAGTTGAGGCTCAGAGGAGACCGACACCTATTTATACGATGCTGGTAGTGGATACGAAGTCTTTGAAGGCGGGCACTACACCTCTCGCTCCTATTGCACTTACATGTACTTCCATTACCGCCTCTACTTCTACTATCCCTTTACTTTCATCTACATCCTTTTTCCACTTACCCAGGCCATGCTATATCAAATGGGAAGCCTTGCCCATTCGGAGAATGTGAGGGCCTTAAGACTCAAGGCTGCTATCCCCACCATGATTGCCCCAGCTATTGAGGCTGCTCTTGCCCCTATAAGGTAAGAGATGAATGGACAATGTTCATTGTTAACTGAATATGGACTGCCTTTAGACACTCTCACCATTCGAATTGAGGTGGGGGAGTGAGTCGAGGGCCACTCGGCAGACTTGGTAGCCCTACGGGCTTATATTAGTGAGTTTAGAAGAGATGTGGATGAACTCAAGTTAATGATATTTCTATGTTGTGGGGTGGTATTTCCGATTTCGAGGTTCCTAGTTCAGATTTGCCTCTGATGACCAGATATGTGGCTAGTTCTGAGGTCCCTCCAGCTTCTATGATTGGAGTCGATGATGTTGTTGCTTCTGATAATGAGTCGAAGCCTCCTTAGACTAATACGGAGTGTTTCTCCTAATAACACACGCAAATGTATGTGGTCAACCAAGTAATACAGTGACTCTTTCGAGCAGAATTATCGAACCCAAAGGACTTTAATTTAACAAATAATCACTTTCCGATGTAACTAAAATTAAATGAGCTTGTGTAAGAAAGTTGTGAAAGTGGGTTTAAACTAATGATTTTAAGACAATTAAAATTAACTAATTAGCTAGCAAATGATTCAGTTTTAAACAAGGTTTTCTTAAATTGAGAGAAATTCCAGGGTTGTAGCACAAGCTGAGTTCATGCATAATATTTCTTATTTTAGCATTCGATAGGTTATCAAGTTACTGATTTGTAAGGTTAAATTTACGATCATGGTCTCTCGACCTCTAATCGCGTACTACTGTTAACAACCTAACTACATCGTTGAGCGAAGATAGGCATGGACCAATAGTAAAGCATTAAGCTATCATCTTGCCTAGTAACCAAATGAGGCACATAGGTATATTTCTATCCTATATGCGAAACATTATAAGTTTTTTCCCTACAATGAACACTTTCCTCACAGTCCTTGTTCTATCCCTCCATTCGTCTCTCTAGTTCAAGAGTGGAAAGTTAGTGTATCTTAATGTTGATCAGGCATTAAAATAAAGAAAGCTAGAATGCAAGAATAATTTATAGAATAACCCTTCTTTAGGTAGAGATAAATAAATATTATACCATCATTCATAGCCACAACCCTAGAATAAGGAAAACTAACCACTCATCGTTCGATTCATCATATGCAAAATGTTTAATGATTATTTAGAGTTTAAGAAAATAAAAGAGTAGAAGAATAACCCTAGAGTTTTCCACAAGAGTCGCCCAATTCATTCTCTCCTTATTAAAATATGGAATAATCATAATAAAATAATACAACTCGGCTATTTATTAGGCTAAATAAAACATATGCAGACAAATTCAGGCCTCCAGGTCTGCATCATCGACTTGCTACTTTGCTTTAGGTGCTGAAAACCTCTCTTCTTCTCCGCAATGTGTAGATATCTCATATTCCACTATCTAACACTTTTATGAAGACAAATTCGAGTGTCTAGGTCTGCGATGCGGAGATGTTCCCACTTTATGGATTTTACAGCTTGCATACCATCCTTAGCACATTTCGACTTCCATTTTCACCTTGGCTCCCACTCGTTCAAAACCTTCTAGCCTCAAGAATTGACTAGACAATGAAGCAAACTCATGCATATTACTCATTCAAAAAGTCATACAGTTTACCAATCACTCATCGAGCATGTGCCCTCACCACAAAAAAGCACCCTAATTCACTCACAAATATAGAAGTTTGAACAATAATGGGTGTAAAAATCAAATTATGCTCACTCTCCCAAAAGAATTCTTATGCCACCAAAGATGAACCATAGGCTTGCCCTTAGTGTACTTTGCCACTAATTTGAAATATGGAAGTTCAAGATCAACTAGGTCTTTATGGAATGTAATGTAGGTTAGGGGACAGGAAGGTATTCTTTTTGGCTATGAATAGTCTACATTCCCAAGCACTTTAATACATCACCCTTATTATTTACAAACCTTATTTTAACAACCTCATTCTTGCCCCTCTTTTCTTTGTTTACCCCTCTTCTTTAAGCTACTTAAACATTTTTTGTAGGGAGTTCTCAATTCATTCTTATCTTGTTTTTGTTTCTTATTATTTTTCGTTTTTTTCCATCTTTGTTTTCATACTCCCTAACAACAATCCATAAGATTTGCAAGCACCGCTAAATTATGTTTTGGACTTCACACTTGCTTTTTATCTCCCTTCACTCTCTTTCACCTAAAGCGCTTAGGAGCTTTGGATCTACTTTAAGGTCTACTGAATGAATGAGAATATGATTCATATAAAGCTACCAAAGAACAAGTCAAAGTAACAAAAGGGTTAACTAGGGATATACATCATGTTGGGTCCAAAATGGGGGGGAGGGGGAAGGGTATAAAGCAAGGCTATCAACAAAATTCCTATATCACTTCCTTAACTCCACATTCTTTATTTCATTTTACAAACAAACCGGTCAAGTTCTAGACACCAATCAGTAGCATGGAATGCAGTAAGCCTTTCACACATGGCACATATTAAAATAAAGACTGATTACTATAGACTCTCGAGAAAACAATAGCATGAATTCAAAATTAAGCATATGTCACTTTGAGTCAAATAAAAGAGCCTAGATGTCTCAAACACAGTCATTCCCTTTAAGATCATGATTTTCACATTTAAAAACTTGCCTCATGCAGTCACGTAGCCTTAGCTAAATCCCTTAAACACATATACAATAACGAGCTTACCCTTAAGATGGTCTTCATCCATCTATCATAGGCTGACACTGCTTAACCACGACTACGACTACGACTCAATCCTATACAAAAGACTCTTTTTTATACTTTTCAAAGGAACAAAATCCAAGGAACCCAAAATAGAAATCAATAACCAAAACAAAAACATAGTTATTTACACCTACACCGGCAAGTCCCACCCTATACTTAAAAGCTTAGCACTATCCCCAATGCTACTAAAATCACAGATGTACAATAGAAGTAGGGTGGAGAACTTCCCTGTTCAGTATTCTGTCTCATCATCACCTCTGGCATCCTCAATAGCCAGGGGTTAGTCCACTTCCTCTTTCGAATCAGACTTAGTATCCAATATTATGCGCCTCTTTTCCTCATCAATGGGGATATCATCTTAGGTGGGCTAAAAAAATGTCGGACCCAATCCTAGTATTTCCATGGCATGCTCATTCAAGGGATACCTTCTTTTGACATCATGGAGCTGCTTTGGAGTGGAGGCTCGACATTTATTTTAGTGGAGCAATATTTTGAGCCCATAAATATGGCCCATAATCATCTCATCTCTTTTATTACACTCTGCCGTGGTAAGAGAGGGCAGGCCCATGATTGTTTTCTAGACTCTTTGTCTTCATTATATCCAATGGGGTTGTAAATAGGGGTATCATGTAATCTAAGCTCTCCTCTGACACCCCTTCCAGTCTACACAATCTTATCATTAATCCCCCCAAATGTGTACCTTCGACCCCAGTGCACCCTAGCCTTCTGCATCGTAAATTTCAACACAACCCAAATATTAATAGAAATATTAGTTATTGAAGAGTAGACTAAGAACACTCGATATTGGGTCACATCAGTGTAATATAAGCCTAAAATTAAGCAATTTATCATAATATTCAGCTACACCCTTGCTTCACGATTCATATAGGCATATGAGTATGTTTGGTGATATTTTCAGTGCCCATGTCGAGTCCACTTAGCCGTGGACTGTACACCATACAATGTGTATTGAATATGTTTGTATAGTGGGATGATTTTCAACCTTGTAAGGATGGCCGACGGAAGCTCAACAATTCCTAGAAGTTTATTTATGGCCACAAGAGTGAAGGGCACCTAAACACCCCACACATTGATGAAGTGAGAGCGGGCATCAGGCTGCCAATTACCATAGAACTCTCACACCAGGCTAAGGTTGCACTTTGTGGGTTCATTAAAGATAAACCCCATATTCATCTCTCGAAAGCGTCGCATAATATGAGGGAAGTCCCTCGCCAACTTCTCATCCTCAGTGACCACATAGGAGAAATATTTGGTCTCCATGTATTTTTTGTACTAGTTTTTTCCCTCCGGGGCCACTACCTTGATGCCATAACAATGAGTTTGGCCTATTTGGAGGTATGAGAGGGACAATTATCCAACTTATTACTCTCTTTTGGCTGCTAGATGCAACCTTTTTGTAAGACCCCGAAATTTGAAAATTCATAAAAACAAGATTAAAAAAAGTTCCAAAGAAAAATCTCAAATTTTGCACCAGGTGACGACCATGGACCAGGTTTATTGACTGTGTTACTCAGTGCGATCTATTTTGTCTCTCGTAGTGGAAGCCCTAAAATTTGTGTTTTCAGGATTGGGTTCATGGACCAGGTTCATAGACCATGTCACTCAGTACGACCTATTTTATCTCCCATGGTGGAAGTCCTGAAACTCAGGTTTTCAGAGGTGGGCTTGACGATAGAGACCACGGTCCATGGTGAGCACCACGGCTCATGGTGGACACATTCTTAAGTCCTCCCAAATTTCCACATTTCTAAATTCAAGTCTACCACCACGGACCAGATTCACGGACGGTATTTCCTAACACAGTTTATGGTGATGGTCGGTCTAGGTACCCGAATCTAGTTTTAAGTTAAGGTTAGTTTGGTCATTTTCCTATATTTTATTAATTTACGTGGATATATTTGGAACTAGATTCAATATGAAATTGTCCTAAATACTCCTAAGTCTATTCTTTTCCATCATAAACTCTAAGAGCACATTTAAGACTTCTCTCCCAAGCTCCTTAATAGATCTTCATCTTCTTCAAGTTTTGGCTAGGGTTTCTTCAAGGACAAGTCTCCTTTTTCAATTCTAAGGTCAAATTCAATCAAGATATGTAGGAATTGATCCATGAGTCCCTTTCACCCATAGAGTACCAAGGTTTCTACTCAAAATGTCATGAATTTTAATTGGGTTTGTATCCTAGTTCTATGAATTGCATTGGGCTGTTTAAATTATGTTTTAAATTATTATAAATGTTTGTTATAAGTATTTTCCTACATGAATTATATAATTTTAATTTGAATTATGATTGCCCATGTATGAAGCCTATTTTCTATGATGATATTATGAAGTATGATTACGAATCTAATGATTTCAAGGTATTATCATGATTTTCATACAAATATATAATGTATATGATTTTTATTTCATATTTAAGTATGAATTATTTCATCAATTACAAGTATGTTCAAGATATAAATTTCATGTAAATATTAAAAAAGGCGACTTAGGGTCCTCTATGGTGACCTAGGACCTAATTTCATGAATTATGTAAGTATGTTTTGTAATGATGGAAGGTCAATACCCACATTGCAATTATATTATGATATAATCTATTCTATGAATTCCGAAGTTATGATATATGGGATTTGACTTAGTATCGAGTGGACTTGAAGTGGGGGCCCTACCAAAAGCCTTAGTAGCAGCCTCAAGTCTCATAAACTATGTGCCATCGTAGGTTGCCTTTATGGATTAGATAGTGGATCCACATAGCATGATCACCCGTTTAAATGGGGTAGTATCTACCTTGGCAAGTAAATTCCCCCTTTTCCGATGTAGGAGTAATATTGGAACTCCATGTTATAGCTCGCATGGTCTTAATGTTGGTTATTGTTCCTATCCCACATATTTATGACCTCTTATGTATTTTCATGATCTCAACTACGCTTTTCAAATGCTTTGATCATTATAATTATCTCATAGCTTTACTTATCTCATCTTATTATGTATTTTACTTAATCATTGCATCTCATTATTTACGTTGCATGTCATACCCTCATACTTAATACATTCAAAGTGCTAATGCATATTGTTTCCTACATTGTCTTATAATGTAGGGGTTGAGGTTGAGGATCATTTTCCCACAGGTGGCTAGTGAGCTTTCTATCGGCGAAGTCTTGGTGAGTCCTCATATATCAAGGACAAGTTATGAGTTGTTGTTTCTATTTTCAAAGACTTTTTTTTGTGTTTCATTTTGAGGGTGGGATAGGGACATGTATTAGTCCCCGCCCATATTCATGATTAGAGGCATTGTTGGACAATTATGTAGAGTCTTATAGTCGGATCATATTTCTCTTATGATTTATGTTAGACTCTTTTCTATGATGTTTCCGTACTCACTTTACCTTATGTATGCTTAAGATATGAATAAGAGGCTTGGTTGGAGCCCCTTTGGGGTTTCGATTTTCGTGTTTAGACTAGGCCCTAGGTTGGGTCGTGACACTCTTTCGTTGCTCTATGAGTTACAAACATAGTCTCCAGCAAAAGACACCAATAGAGTCGTCCCCTGGAAATCAGTCATTAAGAGCCCACCCACACTTATGATCTGGCACAAATCACACAAATCAATAGGGCACTCAGACTTCCCCTTGCTGATAAATTCATTACAATCTCATGCCCACAACACTTTAAGCATACATTTCCCAATTTTTGTATTGACTCTACTCAAGAATACAAGACAATTTCAATTTAAACCTTCAATTACCCATTCAATATTTGCGTGTTACTCAAGAATTCACATAATAATCATTTTCAAAACCCTAATCAAACAATGATTGAGTTTCAACTTCCCCAATTTCAATAGTCAATCCAAGCAAGTTTAAATTTATGAGTACAATAAAATAGGTTTATGAACTTAATTTTTTTCTCCATGAATATATTTTCATAAGTTATACCCATTTTCAAGAATTTTGACCCACAAAAATCATAACCCACATGAATCTACTCCATAAATTCGCCCAAATAGAGAAGTGAAGAAGGTAGAACCATAGCTTTAGTGATTAGAATGGAGAAAATTGAAGAACTTGAAGAAGAAATCCAACTCCGCGCTATGGATTTGAAGTTGAAAAGTTGTTAGGTCTTAGGAGAAGATGGATGTTAATCATTATTTATCTTTTTGTTATAGGAAATAGGGGATTTGGAATGGTTTTAGGGGTTAAAAGGGGATGGGGGATGAGTATTTAGGTAAAAGTCGGGTAAAATCTGACTTTTTAGTGAAAACCAAAATTTACTTACTAGGTCCGCGACGCAAACACATCGCGAATTATACTATTTTCTCTACTTGTTAAATCCCCATCAAAAGCAATTATCAACACCAAGTCCGCGATGCGCTCTTGTCGTAGACTTCCATGTTTCCTTCTTTATACAATTTTTTTTACACTTAAACAAAAATCAAACTATACCTATAACTACAAAAATAAAATCAAATTAGTTTAAAAAAATGAAAAACTACAAAAAACAATGAAGATAAAAATTCTAACTAGAATACAAAATCACGAGTTGCCTCCTATATAGTGCCTGATTTAACATTGTGGCACGACTCAGCTTTCAAATCATTTATTGCTAAGCTCAAGCACATTTGCTTCATGATTTACCTCACTTCCAAAGTAGTGCTTGATCCTTTGTCCATTCATTGTAAACGTGGACTATTTATTGGTGCTCTATAGATCGATAGCTCTATGCTTGGTCATGCACACCACCTAAAATGGTCCACTCTATTTTGACCTCAGCTTAGCTTGAAGAAACCTTAATCTGGAATTAAACAACAAAACGTTTTGACTTTTCTCAAAGACACATGATACAATATGCTTATCATGCTAGCGCTTTGTCTTTACTTTATATAGCTTTGCATTCTCATAAGCATGGAGTTTGAACTCCACAAGTTCGTGCAACTGGCCAATTCTTTTCTTTATGGCTAACTATGGATCAACATTAAACTTCTTTATAGCCCACTATGCTTGATGTTCTAGCTCAGTTGGAAGATGGCACATTTTACATAACACTATGTGATAAGTAGAAGTCTCTATTAGTGTCTTATACACTATTTTTTATGACCAAAATAAATTATCTAGCTTCATCACCCAATCCTTTGTTTGTGTATTCACCTTTTTTATAGAAGTTTATTCACATCATGATTGGAGACCTCTACTTGTCTACTTGTTTGTGGGTGGTACACCGTAGCCACCTTGTGATAGACCCCATACATAGCCAATACATTCTTTACCAACTGATTGATGAAATGCTTTCCTCCATCACTGATTATTTCTCTTGGAGTCCCAAACTGAGTGAAGATATTCTTTTTTAAGAACTTAAGCACCAATTTGGAATCATTGGTAGGAATAGCCACTTCTTTGACCCACCTTGACACATAATCTATGGCCACAAGGATATATTGGTTACCATTAAATGATGGGAAAGGTCCCATCAAATCAATCTCCCAGATATCAAATATTTTGACCTCTAAGATATTATGTAGAGGCATCTTATGTCGTTTGGGTATAGTCCCTATCCTTTGTCCTTGACCACAACTTCTCACATAATTTGTAGCATCCTTAAATAGAGTTGGCCAGAAAAAACCTGATTAGAGCACTTTATGAGTTGTTTTCTCACCTCTATGATGACCACCATATGCAGAAGAATGGCAGCTGTCCAACACTTATCTCACCTAAGAATCAGGCACATATCTCCTCATCATTCTCTCTAGTCCTTGATAGAATAAATAGGGCTCATCCCATAAGTAAAAACAAGCATCATAATTCAACCTTTTCTTTTGTTAGGTAATTACGCCTAGTGGAAATTCTTTTCTCACTAAATAGTTGACAATTTCTGCATACCAGGGGAATTCAGTCGCCTTTAGAGCTAAAAACTATTCATGAGGGAACTCCTCTTAAATTCGTTGTTTCTCACCAACATGCGATGAACTTTCCAACCTGGATAGGTTATTTGTAATTTGGTTTTTCAGAGCCCTTTTGATCCTTAATCTCAATGTCGAACTCTCAAAGCAATGGAATCTACCTAATCAGCCACGTCTTTGCATCCTTCTTATTGAAAAGGTACTTATAGAAACATGGTCAGTATAAACAATAACTTTAGTCCCTACCAAGTAAGACCTGAGCTTGTCAATGAAGTAGACCATGGTTAACATTTCCTTTTTTGGTCACTATGTAGTTAGCTTGAGTTGAATCCAGTGTCCTGCTCGTATAGTAGATAGACTAAAATATTTTCTACTTCCTCTGTCCCAAAATTACACCTACAGCAACATCACTTGCATCACACATCAGCTCGAAAGGAAGCTCCCAATGTAGAGAAGTCAGGATTGGGGCTTCTATCAAATTCATATTCAAGACCTCAAAAGATTGGATGCACTACTCATCAAAGTCAAATTTTACCTCTTTCTCTAGTAGACTTCACATAGGTCTGGGAGTCTTAGAGAAATCCTTGATGAATCTCCTATAAAACCAAGTGTGGCCAAGGAAACTTCTCACCCCTTTTATAGAGACTGGAGGGGGAAGCTTCTCAATCACCTTTACCTTTGCACGATCAACTCCAGCCCTTTCTTAGAAACCTTATGACCCTGCAAAATCCCCTCCTTCACTAGAAAATTAAATTTTTCCCAGTTCAAGACTAGATTAGTTTCCTCTCATCTTGCTAGAACCCTATCCAAATTCTCTAGACACCTATCAAAAGACTCCCTTAAAATTGAGAAGTCGTCCATGTAGATCTCCACAAAGTATTCGACCATGTCATGAAAAATGGCCAGCATGCATATTTAGAATGTGGCTGGACATTACATAGTCCAAATGACATACGTTTGAAGGAATATATCCCATAAGGACAAGTGAATGTATTCTTCTCCTGATCTTCTGGAGCAATCATAATTTGATTATATCCTGAATAGCCATCCAGAAAATAGTAATACTTTGCCCTGCAACCTATCTAGCATTTGGTCAATGAAAGGAACTGAGTATTGGTCCTTCCTAGTAGCCTCATTCAACTTCCTATAATCCTTGCATATGCACCAACCTGTGACTGTCCTTAACGGAATCAACCCATTCTTTTCATTGGTGATCACTATCATGCCTCTCTTTCTTAGCACACACTAAACTGGGCTAACCCACTTGCTATCAGATATGGGGTACATAATTCCTACATCTAGTCACTTAATGACCTTTTTCGCACCACATCCTTCATAATCGGATTAATCTGTATAGAGGTATTTCACTCATCTTATGACCTTTCTCCAGTGCACAAGGCCTGGATAATACCATGTATGTCAGAGATTTGCCAACCTATAGACTTTTTCCATTTTTTAGTACCTCAAAAGATGCTTTAACCTGCACTTCAGACAAAGCTGCAGAAAGAATTATTGGTAAAGTTTCATTATTGCCTAAGAAAGCATACTTGAGATGGGAGAGGAGAGATTTTAGCTCCAACTTAGGTGCTTCTTCAGTTAGGGGCTAGGTAGGGGGACCCAATACTCTATTCAATGCCTCAACATGCTTTCATATCATACTCACATTAGGAACATCTAGAAACTTACCAATTCCTGAGCTTCAATATCCTCTATTATATCCCATCCTATCAATAATTTCTGTAGAGGGTCCTTTGCTGCAACATACTGAACTATTATTTCTTTATCAATAACTGTAATTACTGACAACTCCTCATAGATCACAGGAAAATTCATTGCCTTATCATCATCAAAGATATCTACTTTGTCCTAAGTCCTCATTGTCAGTCTACCAACAACTACATCAATCAATGCTCCTCTAGTTGCTAAGAAAGGACATCCTAGAATGAATGGAACTTCTTGGTTAGGCTCAAAATCCTAGATAAAAAATTCCACAAGGAAGATAAGGGATCCCACTTGGACTAAAACATCCTCAACAACGCTATCATACTTAGCTATAGAATGGTCTGCTAGTTGCAACATTATGGTAGTAGGCTTTGGCTTTCTCAATCCCATTTTCCGAAACATAGATGTTGGTATCAAGTTGATACTTGTGCCCAAATCACACAACCCTCTTGTATTGATGCACTTACCAATTGTGACTTGCACCATGAAACTACCCAAATCTTTCAACTTAGTAGGCAACTTGTTTTGAATTCTTAAACTACACTCCTAAGTGAGTGCCACCATTTCATATTCAGCCACCTTAATCTTTTTATCCATAATATCTTTCACATATTTGGCATGCTTAGGAATTCCCTATAAAACATTAATCAAATGCAAGTTAACATGTACCTGCTTAAGGAGTTCAATAAACTTACCAAAGCATCCATCCTCCTTTTGCCTTTTAAACTTTTATGGGAACATAAGAGGTGGTTTATCTCTTGGCTCATCATTAATTCTTAGTTTACTTGGCCCAAATTTATCAACCATATTTCCATTATTTTATGTCATTTTTGTTTTAGGATCCAACTCCTCTAGTGGGCGACCACTATGAGTACTTACAACATTCACCCATTTTGGGTTTGGGTCAGTTTACCTGAAAACCCCCCTTATGCACGAGAGTTCTAAGAACTAGCAAACTGCCTAAACTGCTTCTCCAAATTCTGTGTAGCCAATAGATTATTTCAAACATCTGCAACTAACTTAGTCTGGTCATCCATGATTTGTTTCAATATATCTTCCACACTCATACTGCTCTGTTTTCCTCCTTGCTACTTGGCCTTGCCCTATTCCAAATACTGTTATCCACCACCCTTTGGCCTGTACTAATTTTATCCCTGATTTTGAGCTTGGTTACCACCCCAAGAGAAGTTTGGATTGTTCCTCCAAATTGGATTATAGGTGTTTCCATAATTTTGGTGCATTCCACCTCTTTGAGCATTACCAATAAAATTTATAGACTCCGAATTGGCTCCATAGTACATAGCCAAATGCTCACCACTGATACTCACCTCACACCACATCCGCTATTGCTGTACCACATTTATATGAGCATGTTGCTACCCCAATGATATGTTGGTGAAATGGGTATTTATCATTATTTTGTATGGCCACAATATGTGTAGTTAAGGATATCACTGCATCCACCTCAAGCACCAAAACTGTTTTCTACACCACAGGTCTGCTGCTGTTTCTATCCCACTCAGGATTTCCCTATGATATGCGATTTAGCAAAGTATACAGTTCAGCATATATCTTTTCTAAAGACTGTTCATCTGCAATAGAATCAAGAAAAATCTTTGTATTTGGTTCCAAGCTGTCTATGAAGGTATAGACCAACACATCATTAGTCTAGTAGTGACAAGGACAACTAATCAACAAGGACTTAAACCTAACCCAAGCTTGGTATAGATTTTGTCCTCTTTTCTATTTGAAACTCAATATCTCACTCCTCAACTTTGTTGTCTTTCCCAA
This sequence comes from Solanum dulcamara, assembly GCF_947179165.1. NCBI lineage: Eukaryota > Viridiplantae > Streptophyta > Magnoliopsida > Solanales > Solanaceae > Solanum > Solanum dulcamara. The sequence goes on along the minus strand of NC_077239.1, from coordinate 44,838,118 downwards.
AGGGAAACACCTTATTAAGAACTTCTTTGATAGATTATCCTATGTAGTGATGGAATTAGCTGGATCAGACTTCAACCACCACTTTGCTTCCCCAAACAAAGAGAAGGGAAACAAGGTGAGCCTTACATTATCAAGAAATACCCAATAGGCGTGTAAGTATCACTAATCTCCAAAAAATTCTGGATATACACTTGGGGATCCTCGTGAGGTAAATCGTTGAACTACCCGTTAGTGTACAAAAGTTGCACTATGTTCTACTTTAGCTCAAATCTACCTCTAGGTGCCAGTTTCATAATATTAGAAGTAACATTGTTTGCGAAAGGGGTTGACACATCACACATTTTCATTGATTCTATTTCCTCTAGAACCTCTTGTTTATGCTCGACTTGAGGTACTGAGTATTGTTGAGCCGTTTGTCTCTTTTGTTGATTAAAAGTCGTTTTAGCTCTACCCACAAAAATACAATTTCCCCATCTCCTTCTAGGTACTGACAAAAGTTACAAAAATAAAATAAAAGCTAAGATCAAGTTATCAACACTTGCACAAATAATTAAGAATATTGAAAATTAAATATTTGTCAATCTTAAAGTCCCTGAGGGTGCCAAAAAATTGTTTCTCCCAATAGCTCACGCAAGTGTACGTGGTCAACAAAGTAAACAATGACTCTTTCGAGCTAGATTATCAAACCCAAAGGACTTTAATTTAACAAATAATCACTTTTGATGTAACTAAAATTAAATGCAGTTGTGTAAGAAAGTTGTGAAAATGGGTTAAAACTAATGATGTTAAGACAATTAAAATTAACTAACTAGCTAGCAAACGATTCAGTTTTAAACAAGATTTCCACAAATTGAGAGAAATTTCAGGGTTGTAGCCGGAGCTGAGTTCAAGCATAATATTTCTTACTTTAGCATTCGATAGATTATCAAGTTACTAATTTGCAAGGTTAAATTTATGATCATGGTCTCTCGACTTCTAATCGCCTACTACTATTGACAACCAAAATACATTATTGTGCGGTGATAGGTATGAACCAATAGTAGAGAATTAAGCTATCATCTTTCCTAGTAACCAGATGAGGCACATAGGTATATTTCTATCCTATATGCAAAATATTCTAAGTTTTTGCCCTAGAATGAACATGTTCCTCACATTCCTTGTTCTATCTCTCCATTCGTCTCTCGAGTTCAAGAGTGGACAATAAGTGTATTTTAATATTGATCAGGAATTAAAATAAAGATAACTAGAATGGAACATTCCTTGTTCTATCTCTCCATTCGTCTCTCGAGTTCAAGAGTGGACAATAAGTGTATTTTAATATTGATCAGGAATTAAAATAAAGATAACTAGAATGGAAGAATAACTTAAACAATAACCCATCTTCCGCTAAAGATAATTAATATTATACCATCACTCGTAGACATAATCCTATAATAATATCACAACCCAAACTCGGGCCAAGCCACGACACAATGATCGGGAAGAGAGAGACCCCAACCAAGTCATCTTATCATATATTGCATTCATAAGGTAAAGAAACATGGTATTCAGAATAAGCGGACATAATCAACTTAAGGGAGTTAGACTAAGGGAAAGTCAACTCAATATATGTCGAATACGGACTACATCATAATCCATCTAAGTATGCCTCTAGTCTAGTTTTTGATAGGGGCTTAAGACAAGCTCCTAGATCACCCTAATCATAGAAGAAAGTCAATTAAGCACAAGAATAAAAGTTATGTCCTCGATAAAATGAGGGAACTCCAACTTCTTAAGAGTCTAAAGCAACTCTAGCCATGAATGGGATGGTCATGAGTGTCGTCCGGCCAAACATTATGAGACATTGTAGGCATAATATGCATTAGTATGTTTAAATATACTAAGTATGTGAGGTATGCATGAACAAGTAAAGGAATATAAACAATATGGCATAGGATGCATGACCAATCATAATGAACATGAATAAAACTTAAAAAAATTTGAAAACATATGAAATTCATGGTCAATGCATATCATAAAACTTCATCATAAACTCATAACTTGACATTTAACTTGTGTGGGATAAGACCTTTAACCACATCTAATACCATACGAGCTATTACATAGAATCTAATGGAACCCCCATTAAGAAGGGGGAGGCTACTAGGGTATACTCCATCATGTTACTCATCTCAATTGTGCTATATATGGATCCACTAGCTAGGCCATGATGGTGATCCTACACGGGCAATATTGTTTGAGACTTTAGGTTGCTATAAGGATTCTCTTGGGTAATTGACTACGTTATTGGACCTAACCCCACTTAAAAGTCCTCTCTGTGCTTAGTCAATATCCCAACGAAAACTCATAAAACATGATCATAACATAATAGGAAAAGATAGTAACTACCTATCAATCCATATTTATAAAACATATTAGGAATAACTCATTAACTTAGTGATTTATAAGTATCCATAACTTCAGTGAAAATTGTACTTATCACCATCTTTTACATAATTGTGTTAGAATTGGACTTATTACACCATAATAACTTTCTTTGATCATAACTTGATCATCATCATAACTTCATCATGAAAATCATAGTCTCAACTTTACATTATGAAAACTTTCTTGAAAATCATTGAATTCATAATAAACTTATAAAAATCATCCTTGAACCTTAAAATCATAATTGATATAACTTTATACATGGACATTCATAATTCAACTTAAAATCATGCAATACATATGAAAACATGTATATAATGATCATCGATAACATCTAAAAATGAATTCAAATCAGCCCAATGCAATTCATCATAACTAGGGTTCATAAATCAATTGAAAATTGAAGAAACTGTAAAAAAAACTTTGGTACTGCATGGGTGAAAAAGTCCCATGAGTAAATCCCCACATACCTTGATTAAATTCAACTTAGAATTGGAGAAGAACCTTGAAGAAATCTGGAACCCTAACTTGTAGATTGAAGAGAAACCTTGAGAGAAATTAGAGTTCTTGTCTTAGAGAAATTTTCGAAGAATAACTTGTGAATAAGGAAATTTTAAAGAATTAGGTATTTATAGGGTTGAACTTGGCCCTAATTGTGATTAGGTTCATTAAACTGAACTTGAGAAATGATGAAATTAGCCCTCCTTAAATCTGGAATTTGACCCTAAGAGACCCTTTCTACGGGTCATAGAAAGAATGATGAGTCATTAAGAAAATGGCTTAAAATCAAGTCTCGAAAGTTTGTAAATGAGTCATTTCTACGACTCATTTTTGGATCTATGAGTCATAATATGTACTCGTCCTGCAGGTCCGCAAAACATACAATTACACAAGTCTATGAAGTTTTGTTATGAGTCATTTATGTGACTTGTAACAACTTCTACGGCTCATCCTGTCAAGTTGTATACTTGACCTTCAGGGGCTTCTAAAAATTTCCCTCAGAACTCTTCCTATGAGTGGTATCTACGAGTCGTCTAGGAGTTTACGAGCCATAATCATGAGTCGTAAGACCTTTCTTTGATGTTGGTCATGATTATCTGCTAAAGTGCACTCTCCGACTCATCCCTACAAGTCATAGGATTGTCTACAAGTCGTAGAGGGACTTATAAGGCTTGAAGTTAGTCAATAATTTTGAGATTTTCTTTTGGGTTCCAACTCTCTGACTTCCAAGGTCTTACAAATAAGAGAAACTAGCCACTCATCATTTGATTCATCATATGAAAATGTTTAATGATTATTCCAAAGTTTAAGAATATAAAAGAGTAGAAGAATAACCCTAAAGTTTTTCATAAGAGTCTCCCAAGTCATGATCTCCTAGTTAAAAGACTGAATAATTATAATAAAATAATACAAACCAGCTATTTATAGGGTTTAATAAAATAAAAGCAGACAAATTCAGGCCTCCAGCTCTGCGATGCGGACCTGCTCTTTCATTTCAAATTCTAAATTTTTTTCCCTTCCCCGCGATGCGTAGATATCACATATTCCACTACCTAACACTTTTGCGAAGGCAAATTTGAGTGCACAGGTCTGTGATGTGGAGATTCTCTGACTCTAGGCATTTTATAGCTTGCACACCATCCTTAGCATAGTTTGACTTCCATTTTTAGCCTGGCTTCCACTCTTGGCCCTTTTTAGTTCTTTTTTCACCCTACAAATATCTAATCATATTAGTTAGTAGAAACTTAATCAATTGACTCTAAAATTCAATTAAAACTATGAATTTTTCTCTCAAACTGGGATCAACATGTAGGATACACTAGCTTTTAGGCATATAAATACGCCTAAGATCAAGGAGGATCTAGGTGAGACGGAGCATCAAACCGAGGATACCTATGAGGGCCTTGTATATTTTGAGGATGTCCAACTTTAGTTAGCTGTAGCATTCTCTCTTGAGGATTCATCTGTTGTTTAGCCAACTTTTACCCCTTCTAGAGAGAAACCAGGCATTGATGCCCTAGTTGAGGATGTATCTGTGCTACAATGATATCCTCAGGCTTAGCCTTATAGGAATCCTTATCTCTCTCTCTATTTTATCTTTATGTTTTTATTTTGCATTGAGAACACTGCTTTTTGTTTTTGGTAGGGTGAGGGTACCTTATATAACTAGCCATTTGATTGTAGTTACTTTATTTTTTGGTGTAGTGACTCTAGTTTTTGTTATTTTGATGATGTTTTGATATTTTTTTAGTTGGGTTGTAATTATAACTTTGTTATTTTGATTGTTTGTATATTGTTGGTTTTGGAACTTGGTATCCCTCTTATTTGCTATGTATATTGATTAGTTTGTACATTTGAGTGTGGGGTTTGATTAATATCAATGACTTGAACAGTGCTGTTGATGAATGACTTATTTGTGTGAGTCCAATAAGCTATTATGACTTGCATAAGTCTTGTGTAAGCTCTTGGCATCTTGTTGCGACTAGCTAAATGTCAGTTTTGAATCTTACAATGATCGTCACTCACAATCTTAATTTGTAGAATTGTATTTGATGATCGTGTTGGAACACCATGTGTGTTGAGGTTTACTTGAAAAATGTGTATGAGGATACCAAGAACTTTCTCCGTTGATCTAATTGACTGATATTAGTGAATGAAGGAAATGATCTTAGGCAAATTTGTGAGAGTGAACCTAATTTCTATACCTTTCTGTGACCTCCTTGTAAGTATGTAATCTAGTTTGGCACTATTTAAGCCTATCTTTCTCTTCAAATGAAACATGAACACATATGTTAAACCGATTGTTGAAATTACAATTATTTTTCCCACCTATAACCTTCTTGAAGTTTTGGTTTGTTTGAATAAACAACTTAGGCCAAAAGCCTATGCTGAGGGTGTGGTAAGAATGCAGAATGAAACTGTAAGGCCCCAAAACTTGGAAATTAAGATTAAATGTAAGGATGAAATCTTAGAAAATGTTTCACCAGTTGAGGTTCACTGAAGCCCATAGTAGGCCATATTCATAACCATGACCCATGGAAAGGCGCCATAGTAGTGCCAGGAAATGAAAGTAAGATCAGGAGAGGACCACGATCGAGTTCACGATCTGTAGTCATGATCACGAACAGTCAAGTGGTCCTTGGAAGCCAACTCTCAGAACCATGAAGTGGGTCAGCTTCACGAGGGCCGCTATTGCCTATGGAGTCCATCACGTCCTGTGGTCCCCTTTCATAAAGAGTCCTTTTCCAAGCCTGAATAAGGAAATCTTCATGGACCACCCCACCGCCCATGGAGATTTTCACGGACCATGACAATGGTCCATCCAGGGGTCCATTCATTTTTATCTTAGGGGTGTTAAAGTCAATTCCTTAGTGTGGGAATAGAATTGGAGATGTTTTAAGGTAACAAGAATTCTTTAGTTTAAAGTTAAGTTGAAAGCTTCCTTACCAATTGAGTTTCGATGTAAGATTTTATATGGATCAACTTTAAATGATCATATGTCCTAGAATATAAAGATTTAGGTGGACCATGAACTATAAAATTAAAGTTCTCTGGGTTCTCTTTCCAACTCCGCCAAGTTTGCATCATTTGGAGTTTGGAGTAAAATATTATGCCCATTTTAGTGAATCCCTATCAGGCAGTCGCATGTTCAAGACCAGCACTACGGACAGTGATGGTCAATATGGGCAGTATTGCCTTCCATGAAGGATGGCTACAACTCTTCCTCAGCAACTTCCTACACGTATCCCAGGGTTATTTTGGTCCTTGCTAAAGCATTTTAACCATATTCTAAGTCATTTTTGGGTGTTTTGAAGATATATATTATTACACTAACTAGTTTTTCCCTCATAATCATCAATCTTAACATTCAAGTATCTAAAAATCCTCTCAAGACTCTCTTCTTCTCCTACAAGACTCCATTGAAGGATCAACTAGGGTTTCCAATTCTTCCATCAATTTTCAAGCTTCAATCAAGGAATCCACCCACGGTATGTGGTTATTCATCCATGGGTTCCTTCCACCCATGGAGCCCAAAGAAATCTCTACTTTTCTATCCAATTCAAGTATGTATTTTTTATGGGTTTATGATTCGTATTTCAATTTCATGAATTATGATTTTTAATTATGATTATGATCCTATTTCAATATAAATTGATGATTATTGCATGGTATTGAAGAGTTTTTCTATGAATTTTACACATTGATCTCTAGGGTTCATGATATGGATTATGGTATTTTTAATTATACTTCCAATTGATGTTATCTTCATGAATTATGTATAGGTTGATATAAAGTATATGATCATGCATGTTTTCAAGTTAATTTTATAATTTCCAAGTTAATTAATCATGTATTCATATTTCTACCCTAATTTCAAGTATAAGCTATGAATTTCTAGTATGCAAGCAAGTCCTATGAATGAGGGTGAATTAATACTCTAATAATGTATTATAAAGAAGATTCATAATGATGAAACTATGAAAAGTTTATGAAGTATGATTATGAAAATCTTATGACTTATGACAAGTATGAACAATGATTTATGACAAGCTTATGATATACTATGTATGACGTAGCACCGAGCGGACCTTGGGATTGAGGCTCTCTCCCATAGTTGAGGCAAGAGACCCACAGTAAGATCCCATTTTCCCATAACTACATTCCCCCTTAGGATAAATGATCACCCATAGTAGAGGATCGATTCCTTTAAGGGTCGCCCATAGTAGAGGCTCGATCCTTCATGTAGCTTAGTGGATCCACTTAGGCAAGTAGCCTCCCCTTTTCCTCTGATGTATGGGTAAATATTGGGACTCCATGTTAGAGATCACATGATTTATGTCGGTTAACGGTTTCTCTCACAAAGGTTAAAAGTCTCTCTCACAGTGTTTAAGGTATTTCTTACTATGACTACTAATATCTCTCACAAAGTAAAGTATGGGCTCTCACAAAGGTTAAAAGTCCCTCTCACAATGTTTAAGGTATTTCTTGTTATGACTACTAATATCTCTAACATGTCCACGATCTCTCATAAGTTTTAAGGTCCTATCTCACACAAGTTATATTTATATAAAATGATATAAGTTTTACTATGAAGTTCATGATGGATTGACCACACACATTGGACATGATTTCAAATGCTTTTAAGTCTTATTCATTCTTTTATCACATTGGTCATGCATCCTATGTTCATATTGTTTATGCCTTATTTCATTGTTCATGCATATCTTACATACTTTTTACTTTCTATGTACTAACTCATACTTTTACTTACATTGTATCATAATGTAGAGGCCGGCAATCACGTTCATCCCATTCGTGGCTAGAGCTTGCTATAGTAGTTTTGGTGGTAAGTCCTCATGTTCCAAGGATGAGACATTTTTAATTCATGTTGTCATTTGAATTCTTCATTACTCTTATGTTGTCATGAGCAAAATATGAACTTATCTTATTCCCTCATCGAGTTAGAAGAGGCATGTTAGATATTCATGGAGTACATTTTGTCATCCTTTTCTCATTATTGAGATTTATGCCTTTATTGAGATTATGCTTATGTATTTGATTTATTTTTATTTTATTTATTTACCTTATGTATTCTTATGATGTGATAAGAGGCTTGGTTGGGGTTTCTTTGAGAATCCTAATCACCATGTCACAACTAGGCCCTAGTGCGGGCCGTGACAGAAACCGGATAAAAAGTTTGTGAAAGTTATTTTTGGAAACATGTGGTGAGAAGATGGAACCCCTCCATATAAAAAAACAGAAATAAATTCATTTTGGAAATAAAAGGGGTGTCCAATGAGCTATATCAAAGGTTTGTGTGATATGAATATGCCATGGATAATTCATGAATATGAGAAGAATGATAGAAAAGGAAGAAAAATAAATTTGAGCCATGGTTCAAGAAGGTAGAGTCACTAAAACAAAATGATCAGAACATTGACCTTAACCCTATTACAAACCTTGAAATACCTTTTTGATCTTGCATGAGTCATATGATGCATTGGTTGGAAAATACGGGCAAGCCTATGAGTGAAATTATGCATATTTTTCTCTTTGGGTGTGTGAGAGTTATTTTTGATTTCGTAATTATAGTCTTTGATTGGTTTTCATAGAGCGTGAAATCATTCATGATATGAGGGCATTCTAATACATTCGTTAAGCATAAATTTCCTTTTCAAGTGAGAATTTGTGAGCATGAACTCTAACTGATATTTGGCTAGTCATTGTTTGAATCTTTGAGTGCATAATTGAACATTGTATATTTAGATTGAACTTTATTTTCACTTTCATGTTGATTCTCAAGTAGCACTTCTTGTAGACATCATTTTTGAAATAATTGAGTTCTTGATTTACTTGAGGGCAAGCAAAAAATTAAGTTGGGGGTGTTGATGAGTCGAGCATTTTGACTCATTTAAGGCTTATTATCTAATGGAATAGTGTCCTCTATGCATAAATTTTGTCCATAACTGATATTAAAGTATTGATTTGTAGATATAAATGTTCAAGGAGAAGGCATTGGCACTACATTGAAGAAAACAGCCAAAAAGTTGATAAAATTGTGAAAAAGAGGACTAGATCTCACAAAAAGGTCCTTGGCGACTCGCCAAGTTGACCTCATGATCGCTAACAAGCCGTGAAACACAAGAACAATAGTCAAAGAAGATCAGCAAGCCAAGAGCCTAAAATATGACTCACTGAAGTGAAAAGGTGAGAGAGATCGAGCTCGTAGAAATGTACTGAAAATCCTACTTAGAATAAGAGACAATAAGGCGAGAGGACTTGGAAAGTCCTGCAATTTCTGAGAGACAAAAATGTGAGGAAGAACTCCAATTGGCAACCCGCAAACCTGATTTACAATATTAATTGAGCTCGCTAAATGCTATCCTAGCACTAAAGAACTGGAGAGAAGGAAAAACGAGCAAACCTCCCCATTGGCAACTTGCCAAACCCTTCGAAGAGCACCACTAACATATCCAAAGTGGTTCAAGCATGAATTTTATTCCATATTATGGGGAAGTTATAGATAGTCTGGAAGAAAGTGAAAGGGGTATCTCTGCAGTGCTATATTCAGAGAATAGAACATTCCTATAATTGGGGTTTTGAATATTTCTTTTGAGGGAAATTTGGGAATTTTAGCATTGGGAATTTGAAAGTTGAAGTGTAATTCAGCTAATACTAATGGGATACAATTACTTTGGTATATTTCTTTTCAATTTTTAACGTGTAGTTAAACCCCAATCTTCTAGGGGGTGCTAATGCAGTTGAAATGTAGTTTTTGGATTTTTATTCTAGTACTAGCTCAATATTTTGTTAATTTGTTATGAGTTTTGTTAATTCAACATGTTTTAATTTATGAAAAAGGTTGCAAACTTAGTTCTATTTTATGTATTCATATTTGCTTGAGAAGATTATATGAAGTGGATGAATCAATGAATAGCCGTTGATGTATGCTTGTCAATTGTGAATTTCTTTTGAGAGAGGAAATTGTGCTAATGATTGGGTTAATTTGTGTTAGCACTCATATTTAGGTTTGAGAGGGCAGTCATGAAAAGTCGACTAGTGTTAGAAAGATGCTTTTGAATGATTGTTTAATCTAGCCTACTCATCGATAATTAATGATATTGAGCTGCACTTGTACCCTCATTCGAACTATGATTCTAACTACGCACCTACCCTAGAAGTCTCTCCTATACTTCTTTAAACTCTATGGCTATTGATCTTGTTTATGATAGACAAGTAAACTCTTTCAATTTATAATTGAAACATACAAATTTATATTATGTCACAATTTCTTGATTTCAACCATACAACATGTTAGAACACTTACGTACTTAATATTTGAATTCTCTTCAAATACTGTTCCTTGTGGGATTCGACCCCGATTCTTAGTTGGGTATTTTTATTGACAATAATCGCATACACTTTGAATAATAACAAATGTACTTGAGATTTATAAAGCAACACTCGAAGGAAAATTCTTCACTTGGTGACCCATCTTGCCATAACCAAAACAAGCACCCGGACCTGCTAAACACTAACCTTGGTGCCTCTTTCCACACTTCTTGCACATGGGGATGGTTTGACCACTCGGGAAGACTCTATGAGGCTTAAGGTTAGACACTTATTACTGGATTTACCATGTGAATATCCACTACTATCAGTCCGAGCCCTCTTGGACTCTCTAGAGATCTCCTTTAACTTCTCCTCCTCAATTTTTTCGGCAGGTTTCATGAGCCTCAAGATGTCAATTTTCTTAATCAATATTTTGACTCAATCTTCTTTAACCACTAAGTCAGATACACCTATAACAAATTTCTAATACAGACTCTAGAATCAGCAACCATGAATGGAGCATATTCGACAATTGAGTTAACTTTAGAGTATAATCTCTTACACTCATATTCCCTTACCTCAAGTTCATGAAATTGTGGAGTTTGGATTTCCTCAACTCTAATGGAAAGAAGCATTCAAGGAAGGCAACCTTGAACTCTTCATTATCAATGGGACTATTATCTCTATCCCTTTCAATTTTGTATTGTTCAATCCAAATCCGAGCCACTCACTAAAGTTGATATGCCTCCAAGTATGGCTTCTCCACCTGACTAATTCCCATGATTTCCATGATCTTACAAATACCCTAAGAAAACTCTTGTGTATATTCATCCACCTATGAACCATGGAACCCTGGAGGATTCATGTGAATGAAGTCACAAACTCGACTAGATGTAGTACCCACATTTTGATTCATGGGATCAACAACTTCTTGGTTAGCTTGTGCAGCTTTGTCTTAGGCAAGCACTTGAAATGCTATCCAAAACTCTTCATGAGAGACTTTCTCATCCAAAGTATTATTCGAAAATTAGGTAGCTTGTTGCTCCTTATTCACATTCCTTCTCACGGGATCTCTTCTTGGATGCATGATTCTATAATCATAAAGAGTAAGCATTAGAGGGTAAAACCTTAGAGTTTAACTCTATCACACGAGATAAGAATGATGAAAAAACTGAAGTTTTCTAAACACTTCATAGCCTCGTATTCATAAATGTGGTGCGATTCACACCCATGAACAAGACTCTACTTGACACGATATGTTAGACTCCCTAGGACACCTTAAACCTTATGCTCTGATACAAAATTTGTCATGACCCAAGTTAGGCCCTAGATATGACATGTTGATTAGGTTCTCAAGAGACCAACCAAGTTAGCATATCATACATAAGGTAAATAAGAAGCAAGAAGCTAAAGCACGAATGAAGAATATAGTCTCAACAAAGAAATCTTAGCATAAGAGAAATCAAGCTAAAATCTCCGAATGAACAAGACAACATAGACATAACAAATCTAACATGCCTCTACTACTTTTAAATGGGGCTTAGGAAAAGTTTCTAGATAAAAAAAAACATAAGGAAATAATATAGTCTAAACATTAATAAAAGTCATAATAGGCTTTCTCTTGAAACACGAGGACTCACCAAAAGCTAAGTGGAATAATCATCAACTAGCCACTAAAGGGATGTGAGTGACAATTATCGGATCCTATATTATGATACAATGTAAGCAAAAGTATGTGTTAGTACATGGAATGTACTAAGTATGTGAGAAACGCACATCAAAAAAAATAATTTTACATAATCAACATGAACATATGATGCATGACCAAATATTTTAAAAACATGAAATAAAACTTGAAAACATTTAATAAGGTCAATGCATTATAAAACATCATTAGATGCTTATAGAAATAACATATACATATGTTGGATATTAATCTTAACGGACATTTAAGATCATGTGATCTATAAATGGAATCCAATGCCACTCCCACATCGAGAAGAGAGAGGCTACTTGCCAATGTAGACTCCCAATAAACATGAACATGAGTTATATGTAGCATCCACTAGCTAGGCCATTAAGTCACCTACGGTGGTACATAGGTTTGGAAATTAGGGTTGCTACTAGGGTTCCCTTGTTGATCCCCACCAAAAAGTTATCTCGATGCTAAGTTAATCCCAACGGAATATATAAATCATAGTCATTAGGAGAGGAAATAATCAACCAATCCATATCATAAAATACATCATAAGAATAACTCCTTGAAAACAATAATCATAACATAAACTTGTAGATACTTACCTTTCTAAGCATCTAAATCATGATCCTTTCATATTGTAAGAAAATCTTTCATAATTCACGCGTTTCTTTCTTGAAAACATACTTGAATCATAATTCATAACTTTTATAAACCATACATGTTAATTCATAAAATACATGATCATAAATCCATAGTTCATACTTGAAATTCATAGCATAATGCATGGATCTTTGTAAAATTCATTGAAATTATGTAATTGAGATTAAATCATGTATAAATAGATCATTGAAGTTAAATAAAAGCATAGTTGAATTTATCTAATGTAAATTGATCAAAAGTAAGGGTTTAGGAGCCTTTCATAAAAACAGAATTGAGAAACCTTTGGGACTCCATGGATGGAAGAAGATCCATAGATGCATTTCCACATATCTTGATTAATCAAATCCCTCTATGCACTTGGAATTGGGAGACTTGAACTTGAAGGTCCGTGGAACCTCTTTGCTTGAGGAAGAAGATTTCCTTGTGAGAGAATTCTAGTGAGAGGATTTTTGTTTAGAGAGTAGTTAAGGGAATGAGGGATTAAGGAGGGTTTTGGGAACTTAAAAGACTAGGAATTAATTTACTAAAAATTCCAAATACATAATAAAAGAGTGGGTGAAAAGTCCAAAATATCCTCAAAACTTTCTAGTCGGGCAGGTTCCACGGACACACTCTACGGTCTGTGGCACACAATACGAGCCATAAAATGCCCCTTGAAGACAACCTTAATGAAACACTGGACTTCTCTTTTGTACGATGCGGTTCCATGGGCCATCAAAATCTCCATGGGTCGTAGATAGCTTTGTAAAGGATGGATCGTTCAAGATCCCAAGGATTGAGTTTTAGAGACCATTTTAAAGTTCATGAATATGTCTACAAGTCGTAGACCTTGTCGTAGACTCCACCGTGCCTTACCTCTTTTCCTGATCATTTTCACGGGATACCCTTATGGACCGTGTTTCTTTTGACAGTCCATAGAAGGGTCGATGTAGTTCCTTCTTATGCCACTTTCTAGTGGCCCTTTCTACAGTTGGGTCTAAAAACTACAATTTCTGTGATTTTTCTTTTTCTTAAATTTACAACTTTTTGGGTCTTACAGTTTTCATGGATGATTTTTTTGTGGTTGGTGACTCGTTCGATGATTTTTTGGCTCATATGGGTGACATACTAAAAAGGTGTGAAGAATGTAGTTTTATGCTAAATTGGGAGAAGTGTCACTTCATGGTGAAAAAAGGCATAGTACTCGGCCACAAGATATCGAATAAGGGCATTGAATTTGATTGAGTTAAAATTAGGGTGATTGAAAAGTTTCCCCCTCCTATCTCTGTGAAAGACATTAGAAGCTTTTTGGGACATGCTGGTTTTTATCACCAATTCATCAAAGACTTATCCAAACTAGCACACCCATTATCCAAACTACTCAAAAAGGAGATGGTTTGTTTTGATGAAGCTTGTCTGAAGATGTTTGAAGAGTTGAAGGAGAAGATGATTTCGACACCTATCATTATTGCACCTAATTTGGAATAACCATTCAAAGTTATGTCTGATATGAGTGGGATGACACTTGGGGTTGTGTTAGGACAGAGGCGTGAGAAGATTATTCATCCCATATAATATGATATCAAAGCCCTCAATGTTGCTCAAAGGAACTAAACAATGACCAAACAAGAGTTTCTTATCGTATTATTCACTTTCGTAAAGTTTAGATCCTACTTTCTTGGCACCAAAGTCATTGTACACAATGATCAAGCATCATTGAGATACCTCATGGAAAATAAAGATGAGAAGCCAAGATTGATTCATTGGGTGCTACTTTTGCAAGAGTTTAACTTAGAAGTTAGAGACCGAAAAAAACAAAGAATTAGGTCATTGATCACTTGTCATGACTAGAAGTAGAGGCAATGTTCAAGTTAGAAGATAGTGTTGAGGTAGATGACACTTTTCTTGATGAGCAAGTTTTGACAATATCACATGATCTAATTCCATGGTTTGCTGATGTTGCTAATTACTTGGTAAGTCATGTGGTGCCTTCTGATTTATCTTACCAACATGTCTGATGTGAAGAAGTTCTTCTGGAAATAACCATATTTTTTCTTTGTCTGTGCTGATGGGATTATTCATTGTTGCATACCCGAGGTCGAAAAGATGAGTAGTTTGAAAGCATGCCATTCATCGCATATTAGAAATTATCATAGTGATATCCGAAAAACCTATAAGATATTATAATGCAGGTACTACTATCCTAATATTCATCAAGATGCTCATGATTTTGCCAAGTCATGAGATTGATGTCAAAGAGAAGGAGGTATTTCGAGAAAATATGAACTTCCACTTACTCCTATGATTGAATTGTTTGATGTTTGTGGGCTTGACTTTATGGGACCATATGTGAGCTCAAATGGGATGAAGTACATACTTGTTGTTGTTGACTATATGTCTAAATGGGTAGAAGTTATCGCACTTCTTAACAATAAAGTAAATAGTGTCACCGCATTCCTTAAGTGAAATATCTTCTCCAGATATAGTACACCAATAACAATAATCAGTGATGGATGTTCTAACATTTGCAACATGATTTTCAAAATGTTACTCGAGAAGTATGGGATTTGACATAGTGCGGCAACTCCTTACTATCCTCAAACTAGAAGGAGAGTTGAAGTATCCAACTGCGAGATCAAGCAGATTCTGGCAAAGATGATGAACACAAATAGAACAGATCAGTTGAAAATGCTTGATGACACTTTATAGGAATATCACACTACATTCAAAAATAACATAGGTATGTCCGCTTACAAACTTATGTTTGGAAAGTCTTATCATCTTCCCATGGAATTGGAGGGCAAAGCCATGTAGGTTTAAAAAAGCTGAATCTAAATTGGGATGCAACATTAAAAGAAAGGATAAATCTACTGAACGAGCTTGATGATTTTTGCCTAAATTAATATGAAAGTTTAGTATTGTACGGGAGAGAATGAAGAAGTGTCACAACCAAAAGGTCAAAAAGTGAGCATTTGCACTTAGAGATTTGGTCCTTTTGTTCTACTCAAGGTTGCGCCTATTTCCTAGCAAACTCAAGTCGAAATAGGCAGGACCATTTTGAGTGGTTCAAGTCTTCCCACATGGTGCAATCAAATTATAAAATAGAGATAGAACAATGTTCAAAGTAAATGGGAAAAGAATCAAAGCTTATATGGGCACTACAGAAGAGATCCAGCTTATGGAAGTATGGGTTCTTGGTGAAGTCTGACTAACCAATGAGCCTACGTCGTGCCTCAACATAAAACAAGCGCTTCATGAGAGGCAACCCAAGATGTTTTTAATCTTTATTTCTTTGTAAATATATTTTTTAACTTTTTAGTCTTACTCTTTAGGATAGTATAGGTTAAATTAGGGCTCGTTTCAAACTAGAGTCAACAAAAAGAAAAAGGTAGGCCTAATGTGGTTACATGTTCAAGAATCAAAAGTAAATGCTGGGAGTTTCAAATACAGAAGGCCCTACAGATTGTTTTTATGGATCATAGGTCCTATGTCTCTCAAACATGGTTTGTAGAAGCCAAAATCCAAAGATCTACTGCAACTTTAAGTCTACGAGTACTCCCTATGCATCGTGGAAAGTTCTACAGGCCATAGACTATTGTTGTAGAGTCCAAGTATATTTCCTAAATTTTCTAAGTATTGAGTCAACCTACGACACCCATCTACGAATCATAGAAATTACTATAGTTCATGCACGGGCAGTGCAAGGATCAGTATTGTTCATATCCCTGACCTGACCCGTGATTTTACACAAATAAAACAAACAACAATTTAATATTTCCTTTCTTCTCCAAATTTCCAGGTCTCTATCTAAAACAAATTCCCTCTATTACAATAATCCTAATTCCTTATCCCACCATCATTCTCAGTTCGCCATCATCTCCTGCATTCCACAATTGAATTTCCCTTAAAATACCATTTTCCCCAATTTGCAGAATCCTCCCTTGATAATCACTGGTTGATGAAGACTATTAAAAAGATTGTTAGTCTCTAAATCATCACAATACTTACAAAATACCCCTTCACACATTAAGGTGTGAGTTCACAATGTTAAGTAACATTTTTATTTGACTTGGGATTGACCTAAATTGACTGAGTGTTCAATCAAATTCATAAATGAAAAAAGCTAGGTCAAATTGAACCTTGGATTATAAAGCTGAGAGTGTTTGGTGTAGTAATATAAATAGAATGATGGGATGTTGAAATGATGCTTGCATCCTTGATTTTTTATGACATGGGCCTGAGTATTATGACTACAAAGATTTTCTATGGGCATAGTTCATCCTATGACCTGTATTTATCCTTCGTAGACTAAACCTAAAGGTTTAGTTGCTGAATTTCAAGGATATCGATAGCACGAACGCTTTCTATGAGTCATAGACTCTTCTATGGCCTGTAGATAGGACTTGTCCAAAAGTAGTCCCAAACCAGTAGCTATACTTAAATGACCTAAGTTGCACGAGCACTTACTATTAGTCGTAATTTAACTACAACTCATAGAAAGGTCTCTTACAATTGAAATCCTAGAACCAGTAGCTCCAATTGTGAGCTACGAACTTACCTACGATCCATAGAAATTTTCACAGGACGTAATGTCATTTCGTAGCTCCAACTCCAGTAACTTAAAATTTATGGTCTACTTCCAATGACAGGGTTCTATGGTTCATTGATCCTTCTACGGTCTGTAGATATTCTCTCATAGGACCAAAAATACTTAGATCTGTGTTAAGTTTTTCTTATGGTTATTTATTTCTTTACTTTACTTATTACTTAATAATTACTAATACTTGTCCTGCAGGTACCATGCCACTGAAATAAAATCAAAAGCATGGAAGAACATTGGCCATACTATCCAAAAAGTTGCGATTGTAAAATGAGCCTATTGATAATAAAGTTAGTAGTTTTGAAAAAGAGTATAAAATCAGAAACAATACACCTACCAAGGTTCAAACAATGCGGAACCGAAGTAAACAACTCATGATGGTTCTAGAGCCCATAAATGGTGCTGCTCCATCCTTATACACATCCCTCCAGTTTGAAAAGGGGGAACAATCTTTGGTAAAGGAAATGGGAATGAAGAATTGGGATCCAAACTAGTGGTGTGTTAAAGTGATATTTGATATCTATCGGGACATACAAGAGAAAAATGACAAGCACAACTTCAACTGAGGCATTACTGAAGAGCCTCGAGTCTTAATGTCTGGCCTTAATATGGTACCAAAAATTTGAGATCTATTCCACAAATATCATGTTGAGTAGATGGAAGCCTCCTCGGTCAAGTACAGTTTGATAATGGTTCGAGAGTTTTATGCATCATATGCGACTATAATAAAGAAGCAAATGCCGGTCAAAGCTCAAGAGTTAGATCAGCCTCCTTTCTTGACCACACTAGTCCAGGAAATTTTGGTCAATCTTCTTAAGGAGATTACCTGATGGATTCTCTATGGCCTAAATTTTCAACAGATAGCCCTGAATGATGAGTATAATAATAGGATGTAGATATTTTAGGATCAAAATGTGATAAAGGATTTGGTACATCAAGGGGAGATAATGAGATAGATCGCCTGCCATATTATCAAGAAGGGCAGCACTTCTGATTGAGTCTCTTGTCCTAGCCTGATCAGAAAAGCTACGCTCAATTTCACTACAAAGTTTTGGTGGTCTATTAACCGACACCTTTTTTGCCTGACTATGGCTGATAATCACTTGAGTCTAGATAGAGCAGTGGTGGTAGCATGTTTTATGGACAACTATCAAATTGATTTTGCTCGAATTATCATAGAAGAGATCCACGAGAAGGCCCTCTGGAAGACCACTACCATCCCTTTCTTGTGCTTAATTTTCCACTTATGTAGGGAGTGTACAGTTCTATTGAGAGCGAGAGTGGATAAATTGATTGAGGTGACTCGAACTCAAGATCTTAGGGTAATAAAAGTCAACACAAATTTGATTGTCCAGCAATGAGCTCCGATTAGATTTCGCGAGATATTTGAGGTCTTGGCTATAGAGCTAAGTGATAACAGAGCTAAATCAGAGGAGGAGAATACTATTAGTTAGTCGAGTGGAGCTAACACCATGGCTTTCTCACCTACTACCAGTGCTCGCACTAGTATTCCATAATCCTATTTTGCCGGCTTAGTCATTAATTTGGCCAAGGATATTTAGATCATGGTGATGAGGCAGTCTCACACCAAGACCCAGTTGAGCTTCTTAGTCAACAACTTAACCCATAGGTCTAGAAGCTGATAATGGCATCCAAGGAGTGGGATGCCGCGAAGCTGAATGTGAGACTAGATGGGAGAGATTGGAGCATACATGATCGGATAGATTCCTACACAGGGAGGGTGACTGAGCATTTTAGGACCTCAATGACCCTGGACTTGACTAGCATACATATAGAGAGAGATAGGCTTTGGTCCGAGGTCACTACTTTGGCTACCACATCGATATCTTTGATCCTATCTTTGCCTATCTTCCCTACTTTCACCATTGACCTCTTTACTGATAGGATCTTCCATAAGCGTCTAAGAAGCACCCACATGAGGAGATTTCCATTGACTCAAAGGCTGAGGCACGTGCTGTGAGAAAGGATAAAAGATGGATAGAGAAGGCTTGATGAGCTTCTATTCGAGATAAAAAGGCATGAAGAGAGACAAAGAGAGAAAATAGATTATTGGAGCTTCAATCTTGAGGGATGCTACTGATAGTGTCCCACATGCTGATTCAAAATTTTTTGCTTTCTCACTGGGTTCCACATTGATGGACCCGGAACCCCTCTGTAGTACTTTAGCTCATAGGTGCCACATATTTGTCTTGATCCTCTATATTTACTTTTTGATGTAGTGCATTGGGGACAATTCACAACTTTTTGAGAGGGGGTGGTATGGTTATTATCATTGTGAGTATCTAGGCAAAGTTTGAGTAGCCTAAACACTCAATTGAGCCTTGGGGTTTTCTTGCCTGTATTCTTTCTGTGAGGACCTTTTTATTTATGTTGAACTGACATATTTAGGATGTAAATGTGAAAAAAGAGTAGTAATGTATGACATGATGGTTATAAGGTTTAATCATAAAATAGACCCCTCCAAAAAATTTTAAGTGATGTATCTGCTTCTTTGATATGTTTACTACGTGGGATCTTTGTATGACATGACATAAACGTATATGATATCTATGTTTTAAGCTGAAACATGAACCAGAGATTGATAATTGCTAATGAAACTTGATGCCATGTGTACGGTGAGGTTATTATTTATTCTTACTATTTGTGTCAATCAAAACTTGCCCCATTAGTCGTACTATGATGTTGAACTATTGATTAGGAAAGAAACATAGCCCATTGTTGAAAGTAGTCCACTTAGCCTAAAAATAATCAACCAAATGAAATTGTACCCTTGATCCAAATATTTGAGCCTTAGAAAGACCTTTTATTTGAAATAAAACAATTCTCCTTCCCCGTCATTGATTGTTAAATCTTTGTTTCGGCCCTGGTCCCTCCTAGGACAATGTGTACTGCAACTCAGACTAAAATCCTAAGTTGAGGATAGCTACTATAGAGGAAAGCAATAAAAAAGGGGTATGAAAAGAAATATGCAACGAGACAAAAAAGGGAATAAATGGGGTGTGGAAGAGATAAATGAATAAAGTAAATGAGCAAAAGGAATGAAATTTCCAAACATAAGAAATTATTTAGAAAAGAAGAGCGAAGCCACATCTAAGCATGGATGAAAGAAGATAATAGGCGTGAAACAAGTTATGGGTTGTGAGACATGGAACTAAGCTAATGTAGTGTTTAAGGAGGGTAAAAAGTCACTATAATTCAAATATTCCACACTTGTCCCCGAGTATACGTTACAAGCCAAGAAAATCCTATTGTGATCCTAGTTTAACTATTCAAGAGTCTAAGTATTGAAAATAAGAGCGAGTCTATGGTATTGTGCATGGATGTTTGAATTTCTTTTGTGAGAATGAGAGTATACTAAGTCCTTGATCTTGAAAAAATATATTTTTAATATATATGTGAAAACATGACTTCTTTTCGGTGAGGGCATAAGTAACATTGTCAAAAAGTTATGATATTAGTGATTATTTTCTATGTATGTAAATGTGTCCATTGGTATAGTGATGTCATGAATTGATCCACATGAGTTTGCTTGATTATAAAATAATGATTTCAGTGATGTTTGAATGAAATGTTGGAGGGTGTTGTGATTTTGAAAATATAAGACCACGGAATTTGGAAAGCCAAAACAAAGAAAAATGTACCAGAAAAGTTGCTTGTGCGACTTCTTACGAGCCACTCTACGTATTGTAGGAAGTTCTACGGTACGTAGGAAGGCCTCGTAGGAATGGTACTAAGGGATGAAAAATTAGCTAAGTGTGGGGTTTTTCTATGAGGGTTTCCTATGGATCATAAGAAATCCTATGATCCATAGGGATGAGTTGTAGAGTGGCTCCTGTGGGTTAGTTTAGAGGAAGTTTCTACAAGCAAGAATGATGAACCCTAAGTTTTTGTACGGCCCATAGGTCAAGGTTGTAGAGTCAATATGCTATTTCCTATAGCTCAGATTTTTGTGCACTAGTTGGATGAGAGGGTCTTACATCCCGCAAAAATTTTGACAGGCCATAGACTCCAGTTGTAGGACGGGTCCTAAAGTTTGGGAATTTGGCTAAGTGTTAGAGTGTTTGAGGAATCATTCCTATGACCCGTAAGTTGATCGACCACCCATAGAACATGTTTGTAAGTCCTAAGAGCAATTTCTAGTTGCTAGTGTTTTGGGTACGCGAGTTCTATGATTGAAGTTGACGGACCGTCTCAAATCCTACAACCTGCAGGAATTGATCCATAGGTCACTATGAGCAGATTTGATAAGGAGTGTTTTGGGTATTTCCCATACTATGTGCAATTATACTATATGGTTTTGGGGTATTATGTAAAGCCTATAAATACCTAAATTCTTCAAATTATCACCATTCCTCTTATTCTCTCAAAATGACTCTAAGGTATCAGGGATCTTCTCCCAAAGGACTTCTCTTCTTCATCAAGCTAGGGTTCCTAGGTTCAAGATCCTTCTTAAAAAATTCAAGTTTGATCTTCATCAAGGTATGTGGGAATTTATTTATTAATCCTTTCCATCCATGGAATTCCAAGGTTTTCTCCATAATTCTATGTCAATTTCAATTCAATTATTCTAGGGTTTTGATGAAATTGTATTGGGTAAATTTAATTATGCTTTTACTTAATTTCATTAGTATATTCGTGAGTGATTTGGGTTAAATTACATGTTTTGAATAAGTTTTGAAATGACCCATGCATTATGCTATAAATTTCAAGTTTCAAGTTATGAATTCATGATCAAGGATTTATATATGATTTATGAAAGTTATGTATGATAATTCAAGTATGTTTTCAAGTATAAAACCATAAATTGCGAAAGGTTTTCCCACAATGCAAGTTATGATGAGGTTGATGCTTCGAAAGGTATGTATCTACAAGTTCAAGTTATGATCATGGTTTTCAAGTAGCTATTCTTATGTTATATTTTGATGATATTGGATAGCACAGAATGGACTTTATGGTGGGAATATATGAGGGAATTCTAGTAGCAACCATTAGTTCTAAAACTACGTGCCACCATAGGTTTTCCTTTATGGAATGGATAGTGGATTCACATATAGCTCATGTTTATGTTTATGATATGGATTCTAACTTGGCAAGTAGCCTCTCTCTACTCGGTGTGGGAGTTACATCAAATTCCATGTTATAGCTCACATGGTCTTACATGTTAGTTAAGGTTAATATTCTACATATGTATATGTTATGTTCTATAAGCTTTTAATGATGGTTTATAATGCACTGGCCACATACTATGATATTCAAATGCTTTCACGTTTTACTCATGTTTTCAAGATCATGGTCATACATAGCAAGTTCATATTGCCTATGTCTAATTATTGTTGTTCATGCATACTTCACACATACTTAGTCATTTAATGTACTAACATATACTTTTTGCCTACATTGGATCATAATATAGTATCAGATGATCATCACGAACACTTCACTCGTGGTTAGAGCTTGAGATACTACCCCTATTTTGTCGGTGAGCCCTCATGTTTTGAGGACGTGACATATATGATTTCTATTGTTACTTATGACTTTTATTCCTTATTTTGGATTCATAGTAGTGGAGGCATGTTGTGATGACCCAAACTTAGGGCCTAGACGTGACATGGTGAATGAGGAACCCAAAATTATCTCAAACAAGCCTCTTAGCATTCTTTTAACTTTTCATACAAAATGACAATAAATAAACAAGCAGAAATCATTATAGTAAATCTTCAACTTACATATGTCCAACAATACCTCTAACTTTTAGATTTAATGGGGCTAAGACAAGTCCTTATCTCATCCTCAATCATAATACAAAAAATGCCATAGTAAGTGTCTAAAGATCTCAACATATCATAAGCTAGAAAGATAAAGGAGTATTGTTCCTGGAACATAGGAACTCATTAAAAGTAGCCTTAAAATGAAATCTCAACTAGCCACGTGGAGGAGAACGAGGAGGATCACCGCTCCCTATATGGTGATATCATGTAGGCAAAAGAGTGTGCCTTAGCACTTTGAATGTACTAAGTATGTAGACATGCATTACAAATAAAACATTTAGGACATTTATAAGGTAAAGTACATAAATGAGTGCATGGATGAGTAATCAAGTAGATATCATTTAAATAATACATATGTGGATATATACATATATGATTAATCATGTAAATAACATTTGAAACGTTCATTTATGGAAAGTTGACTATAACCGACATTAAGACCATGTGAGCTATTACATGAAATCAAACATAACCCCCGTATGTTGGTTGATGAGTCTACTTGCCTAGGGTAGATCTCCATCAACTTTACATTCATTCTTTAACTTTAACATTTAGGGCTTTCATGGATCCATTAGTCTAAGCCTACAAGGGCTCCTATATTGGCACTTAGTTAATGACACAAGGGTATGCTACTAGGATTCCCTTACCGAATTCCTACTCAATGACATATTCAGTGCTAAGTCAATCCCACAGAATAGCTTGATACTTCAAAAGAGTCATAGCATATAGCTTGAGAATTCAAAATATCATACTCGATAGAATAGATGATTAAAACATTTGGTGATTCAAATATGCAAGAATTATCCTTATTGCATAAAGAATCCATCATTCATAGCATTTCATCATTCTTTTATTTCATAAGACTCCCTTTTGATCATATACATTGCTTTCATAAATATTTATTTGGAGTACAAGCTTTCAAGTCAAACTTTATTGAAAATATAGTAAAATTAGGTGGGTTCTAATCACTTCAAATTTCAAACATGTATGTAAATGAAGTTTTGTATAAATACTTTGAAATTCGTCAAAAAATCATGCTTTAAACAACCCACCATTAATTTCAAAAACCTTTAAAGAGATAAATAGAGAAAATACTTGCAAACCATCATTTCATACATATGAAATCATTTTTCATCAAAATAGACCAATAATCTTTAGTTTAACCATGATTCTTGCTATTAAGTAGAAATAAGAATTACCTATAAGAAAATCTTATTTGAAATCAAGAGATTTAACTGAAAGAGTTTTGGACTACATGGGTGGAAGAACCCATTGATAAACACCTACATAACTTAGAGTAAAGCTTAAAGAAAATAAATATAATTTATCATATAATCAAAATACTTTAGGTATGAGAGTGGAAGGAATACTCTCATTGAATCCTTACATACTTGGAATCTGAAGCTTTACTCAGAATCGAATGACATAATAAAGACTCTTGAATCCTAGCCTTTTCTCCTTGTTGGAGCATTTTGTGTACTACCAGGAGTATATGAATCACCAGAATAGTTTTTCTACACTACTAAAAACTAAAATTATATTTGAGATTGAGTAAAGAAGTGTATAGAGAGAAGAGTTGCTTGAGAAAGCTTGATGAACAAAATGATGAAATAAGGTGGGTGTTTATAGGTGTGAAGAAGGGACCTAACAATAATTAAAATAATTGTAAAGAAAAATCTTAAAATTTAATGGAGAATTGTGATGTCATGGGTGAACCATGATGAACCATATATTTTCTCAACAGACATATGGAACACTGGATGAACCATGGTCATTTTCAATGGCAACTCTAACTCATACACAACCTTGCCAACATGTCTCACGATTTTATAAGGCCCTAAATACCTAGGGCCTAATTTCCCTTTCTTACCAAACCAAACCACACCCTTCATGAGTGAAACCTTCAGATACACCCAATCATGCACATTAAACTCAAGATCCCTTCTTCTAGTGTCAGAATAGGACTTTTGATGACTTTGAGCCATCTTCAACCATTGTCAAATGATCTTAACCTTCTCTAAAGCATCAAGTACCAAATCGGGGCCCAACAAGGCATCTCACCTACTTCGGAACAACCAAACAGAGATCTACATTGTCTCTCATACAAAGCCTCAAATGACTCCATCTCAATACTTGAGTGGTAAATATTATTGTAGGCAAACTTGATGAGTGGTAGATGATCATCCCAATTTCCTCTAAACTCCAACACACATGCAACCTCACCAACTCCCAAATATATAACTTAGCATAGTCTTGGGCACTATAGGAAGTCTTAACTGATAGAAAGTGAGTCGACTTAGTCATTCTATCAATAATTACCCAAATTGAATCATGACACTTTTGGGTATGAGGCAAGCCCACTATAAAATCCATATTCACATCTTCTCACTTCCAAGTAGGTATTTCAATGTCTAGGGCTAGGCCACCCGACCTTTGTTGTTTAGCCTTCACTTGGTTGCAATTCGGACATTCGAACACAAACCTTGCTATGTCCTTCTTCCTGACACCCCACCAATAGAACTCTTTTAAGTCTCGGTACATTTTTGTTGAACTGACATAAATGGAATATGTAGAATTATGAGCCTCCATCAAGATTAAACTCCTTAGACCATCCACATCCAGAATACATATCTTACCTTGGTAGTATAGCACCCCACCTCCCCCTTGAGAAAAGACCTCTATCTTCTTATCCTTCACCAAATTCTTTAACTCATTAAATGTTGGGTCAAGATCTGGCTTTGATTTAACATCTACCATAAAAAAGGATTCGGACCCATTTTGAACAACCATGCCACCATCATTGGTACCACACAACTTTACCCCTAATTTAGCTAAACGGTGAACATCTTTTACTAACTCCTTCTTCACTTTATCAACATAGGCCACATTCCCCATAGACACTCTACTAAGTGCATCGGCAAGGACATTGCCTTTATCCGGATGATAGTGCACATTCATGTCATAGTCCTTGAGCAGTTCTAGCCACCTTCTTTGCCTTAGATTAAGGTCCTTTTAGGTAAATATAGATTGAAGACTTTTATGATAGGTATACATATCCACATGCACCCCATAGAGGTAGTGCCACCAAATATTCAAAGAAAAAACAAAAGATGCCAATTCAAGGTCATGGGTAGGGTAGTTACGCTTATGATCCTTTAATTGACTAGAAGTATAGGCTATGACCTTGCCTCTTTGCATTAATACACAACATAAACCAATCTTTGAAGTATCACAATAAACCACAAACTCATCTATCTATATGAATTTGGCTTTCTTTTGGATCATTTCCATCATAGGAGATGAGATGGAAGAAAATCCTTTGACGAACCTTCTATAGTACCAGCTAGACCCAAAAAGATCCTAATATCTGAAGGAGACAACGGTCTAGGCCAATTCTTGAATACCTCCATTTTCTTAGGATCTACCTTGATCCCATCACCAGGCACTACGTGACAAAGAAATGCCACCTCCTTCAACCAAAATTCACACTTACTAAATTTTGCAAACAATTGCCTATCCCTCAACGTTTAAAGCAAAACTCTCAAGTGATTCTTATGTTCTTCCTCACCCCGAGAGTAAATCAAAATATCGTCAATAAAGACCACCACAAAAGTATCAAGGTAAGGTTTGAACACCCTATTTATCAAGTCCATGAATACTGTCGACACATTCATCAACCCAAAACTCATCACCACAAACTCGAAGTGATCATACCTTGTTTAGAAAGCTATTTTGGGAATGTCACACTCCCTCACCCTTAGTTGGTGATAGCCGGACCGAAGATCGATCTTGGGGAAGTGACTTTCCACTTACAATTGATCAAACAATTCATCTATTCTGGGGATTGGGTACTTGTTCTTACTGGTCATATTATATAAATTCTGTAGTCTATACATATTCGAAGAGATCCATCCTCCTTTCTCACAAATAACACAGGAGCACCCCATGGAAAAATACTTGGTCTTATGAAACCCTTTTCTAACAAGTCCTTTAATTATTCCTTCAATTATTTCAATTCCTCCGGGGCCTTTCGGTAAAGAAGAATAGAGATAGATCGGGTATCGGGGAGGAGAGAGATACCAAAATCAACTTCCCTTTTGGGAGTGACACTTGGAAGGTCATCAGGAAAGACAACGGGGAACTCATTGACTAAGGAAACTGACTCAAAGGAAGGAATTTCAGAGTCGACATCCCTAACCCTCATAATATGGTAAATAAAACCCTTAGCAATCAATTTTCAGGCCTTAAGATACGAAATAAACTTATCCTTCACTACCAAATCATGGCATTTCCGCTCAATAACGAACTCATTTGGAGATTGGAACTTGACTCTATGAGTCCTATAATCTATAAAAGTATAGGATGCATATAGCTAATCCATACCAAGAATGACATTGAAATCTACCATGTCAAGCTCAATGAGATCACAAGGAATAACTTTATGCAAGATAGACACGGGATAACCCTATAGACCTTTCTAGCAACAACCGACTCACCAATGAGAGTAGACACCAAATAAGGCTCTAATAACATTTTGGGTGACACATCAAACCTATTATCAAGGATAAAGTAACAAATGATAAATTTTCACCCGAATATAATAATGCAAATATATCAAAAGCAAAGACCTTTAACATACCAGTAATGACATTAGGTGCGTCCTCAACCTCCTACCTCCCATGTAAGGCATAAAAGCAGTTGGTGCGTTGGTCACCTCTTTGGGCTTGTTGACCATGAGAAATTTGGCCTTTAGTCCTACCACCACCACCTCTACAATCCCTAGTATGGTGGCCCAGCTTGCCACACTTGAAGCATACATTGGAGCCAGCTGTGCATTCCCCTTTGTGAGTCTTTCCACACTTCTTGAAAGCGAGAAAAGTTTGAGCACCAACATTCTCTCTTCGAACCATTAGGTTAGCACCATGGTCCTTGTTGAACCTTGGATGAGGAGTATTGGTGGAACCTTATCTCACAAAGTATTACCCACCTTGGCCTTTGCCATTATTACCATAACCTAACCTTTGAGGGTTAAACCCTCCACCATCCACTCTAGCCTTTTTGGACCCCCTTCATCTCTCTTCTATCTTCTATTCTTCAATTTGTTTTGCATAAGTCATTAACCGAGAGATGTCCATCTCCTTGACCAACATGGCTATTTTGCACTCTTTGGACATAAAGCTTGAGACACCAGAAATAAACTTGCTCATTCTAGCTCTTGGGTCAAAGACCATGAAGGTAGCATATTTTGACAACTTAGTGAATTTGAGAGAATACTCCCTCAAGCTCATACTACCTTGACAGAGGTTGGTGAACTCTTTGAGTTTGGCATCCCTTAGCTCCAATAGGAAGAAGTGGTCTAGGAAGGAACCTTTGAACTCTTCCCATCCTATCAACCCCATTTCTCCATCCTTCTTAATAACCTATTGTTCATACTACACTCGAGCCACACCTTTGAGTTGATAGGCTAGTATCTCGGCCTTCTCATTTGGTGGCACAACCATGATAGCCATAAGATGGCACACCTCATCAATGAACTTCATAGGGTCCTCATCTAGTTTAGAACCATCGAACTCGGGTGGATTCAACCTTTGGAAATCCCCAATCCTAGAGGCTAAATTTTGCATTTAGGGAAGAGGAACAACTTGATGCCCTTGGTTGGCTACAACTTGAGCCAACAATGTAATGATATTTCAAAACTAGATATAGGCTACCCCTTCCTCATGATATAGGCATTGGGAATCGGAGGAGCTTAGTCCTCATCGTCAACCCATATTCTTGGAGATGCTCTTCCATGAGTCATTATCTAGAGAACACAAAATGGGTCTTTAGTTGGAGGAAAGCTTAGGACATTCTAAGGCATGACATGAATTTGAAAGAAGTAAAAACTTTCCTAAATGTCCCATAATCTCCTATTCAAAGTTATGGTGCACTTCATAACCATGAATAAGATCCTATTTGACGTGGTATGTTGGACTCCGAGGACTGTTCAAAACCTCAGGCTCTGATACCAAGTTTTTCACGTTCAAGTTTAGGGCCTAGATATGACATGGCAAATGAGGAACCCGAAAGTACCTCAAATAAGACTCTTAGATTTCTTTTAGCCTTTCATAGGTAATGATAATAAATAAACAAGTAAAAATCATAATAGTACATCTTCATCTTACATATGTCCAACAATACCTAACTTTTAGCTTAAACGGGGCTAAGACAAGTCCCTAGCTCACCCTTAAGCATAATAGAAAAAAATGTCATAATAAGTGTCTAAAGATCTCAACATATCATAAGCTAGAAAGATAAAGGAGTATTATTCCCAGAATATGGGAACTCACCGAAAGTAGCCTTCAAATAAAATCTCAACTACCTACGTGGAGGAGAATGAGGAGAAGCACTGGTCCCTATATGGTGATATCATATAGGAAAAAGAGTATACATTAGTACTTTGAGTGTACTAAGTATGTAGGCATGTATTACAAAGTAAAGCATTTAGGACATTTATAAGGTAAAGTACATAAATGAGTGCATGCATGAGTAATCAAGTAGATATCATTTAAATTATACATATGTGGATATACAAATGCATGAGTAATCATGTAAATAACATTTGAAATGTTCATTTATGGAAAGTTGACTATAACCGACATTAAGACCATGTGAGTTATTACATGGAATCCAACATAACCCTCTATGTTGGCTGGAGAGTCTACTTGCCTAGGGTAAAACTCTGTCAACTTTATATTCATTCTTTAACTTTAACTTTAAGGACTTTCATGGATCTATTAGCCTAAACCAACAAGGGCTCCTATGTTGGCACATAGTTAATGAGACAAGGGGTTTCTATTAGGATTACCTTACCGAATTCCACCTCAATGCCCCATTTGATGCTAAGTCAATTCCACAGAATAGTTTAATACTTCAAAATAGTCATAGCATATAGATTGAGAATTCAAAATATCACTATTCGGTAGAATAGCTTATTAAAACATTTAGTGATTTAAATATGTAAGAACTGTCCTTATTGCATAAAGAATCTATTATTTATAGCATTTTATGATTCTTTTATTTCATAAGACTCCCTTTTGATCATAGACATTGCTTTTATAAACACATATTTGGAGTCAAAACTTTTAAGTCAAACTTCATTAAAAAATATAGTAAAACTAGGTGGATTCAAATTAATTCAAATTTCAAACATGTATGTAAATGAAATTTTGTATAAATACTTTGAAATTCATCAAAAAAATCATGCTTTAAACAACCCATCATGAATTTCAAAAACCTTGAAAGAGATAAATAGAGAAAATACTTGTAAACCATCATTTCGTACATATGAAATTATTTTGCATCAAAGTAGACCAATAATCACTAATTTAACCATAATTAATGCTATTAAGTAGAAATAAGAATTACCCATAGAAAAATCTTATTTGAAATAAAGAGATTTAGTTGAAAGAATTTTGGACTACATGGGTGGAAGAACCCATAGATAAACACTCACATAATTTAGAGTAAAAATTAAAGAAAATAAACTTAATTTATCATATAATCAAAATACTCTAGGATTGAGAGTGGAAGGAATACTTTCATTGAAGCCTTACATACTTGGAATCCAAAGCTTTACTCAGAATCGAATGACTTAATGAACACTCTTAAATCCTAGCCTTTTCTCCTCGATAAAACGTTTTGTGTATTACCCGAAGTATATGAATCACCAGAATAATATTTCTACACTACTAAGAATTAGTGCTATATTTTGAGAATTAGTAAAGAATTGTATAGAGAGAAGAGTTGCTTGAGAAAGCTTGATGAACAAAATGATGAAATAAGGTGGGTATTTATAGGTGTGAAGGAGGGACCTAAAAATAATTAAAATAATTGTAAAGAAAAATTTGAAAATTTAATGGAAGATTGTGATGTCATGGGTGATGTCAAATGGAGGACTATTGATGTCATAGATGATGTCAAATGGATCTATATCTTCTATGGTTGGTGAGATGAATTTTCTTTTACGTAATACCCTTTTTCGAAGATATGTTTGATTAAGATAACTTCCTAATTAAAATTTTATGTCCTATATAACTTGTATCTCTAGAAGTCTTCTTTCATATTGTTCAAGAATCAACTGATTTGGAGCACCCTATAGTGATATATGATTTTTCTTCTAGAAATATTCCATTTCATCACAACACCAGGTCTCACAAAGATTAATTTATTTGACCTATGTAGCCTCTGAATCTTAAGCTATGGTCTAGAAAAGTTGTAGGTAATGATGTTGGGGTTAGTCAGAAATTTGAATCACCTAATTTAGACCATTATGTTAAAAGTTATGCCTAAAATATAAAAGAAGTATCATTTTTATCGAGAATTGGAGCACCATATACAACATTGTTTAGGGGGTGTTACACATGTTAGATATTCATGGAGTCTATTTATCTTCTTTCCTTTAGAGTTTGAGTTTGTTTTCTCATTTATTGATACATTCATGTTTAGACTTTTATTCCACACTTGTAATATCTCTTCTTATGTTCTTATTTACATTATATGTACTCATGAATTAGAACAAATTCCATAAATATATTCCAATATGCTAAGAGTATTGGTTGGAGTCCTACGTGATTTTATTTTCCTTGTCACACCTAGGGCCTAGTTTGGGTCTTGACAAACTTGGTAGAAGAGCACATTATTTATGATTTCCTAGGGAGTATAACCTGCCGCATCAAGTAGAGTCTTATTTATCGGTGTGAAGCATGCCACATCTATGAGTAGAAGGCTATGATATGTTTAAGAAATTTCACTTCTTTTATCATTCTTATGTCATGCTATAAAGTTGAAATTTAAGGCTTTTCCCTCTAATACTTTCTCTTTGCATTTATAGAACCATGTCACCACGAAGAATTCCTGTGAGAAAAATGTTGAGGAGGAGCAACAAGCTCCAAATGATCCTTTGAATGAGTAAGTCTCTCATGCAAAATTTTAGACTACATTCCAAGTGCTTGCCTAATCTGTAGTCGCTCAAACTAATAGGGAAGTTTTTTCTCCCATGAACCCAAATATCGATATGATGGCTTGCTGAATTCGTGATTTTACTCATATAAATCCTCCTGAGTTTCATAGTTCTAAGGTAGATGAGGATCCATAAGAATTTATCGAGGGTATTTGTATGATTGTTGACATAATTGAAATTTGTTTGGTGGAGAAGGAAAACTTAGTGGTGTATCAACTTAAGGGAGTTGCACTAGTTCTGTTTGATCAATAAAGAGGTGATAGGGCTATAAGTATGAGTCCCATTAATTGGGATGAATTTAAGGGTGCTTTCCTTGATAGTTTCTCTTCATTAGAGTTAAGGAAAGCTAAGGTGTAAGAATTCAACAACTTGTGACAAGGTAATATGAGTGTGAGTGAGTATGCCCTTAAGTTCACTAAGTTGTCAGAACATACTGGTTCCATGGTTGCCAATCTAAGGGCTCATATGAGAAAGTTTGTTTTGGGTGTGTCGTACTTGGTGGTCAAAGAATGTAAAAGCACCATGCTAATCAAGAAGTTTGACATCTCTAGGCTCATGATACATGCTGACCAAATAGAGCAAGGGAAGTTGAAAGAGAGGTCTAGAAGGGAGTCCAAGAGGGCTCGAACCGATGGTGGTGAATTTTCACATAGTAATACAGGTAATGGTGGTTGTCCTCAATTTCTCCAAAAGTAATCTGGCCAACATTCTTCAAACACTTTGGCTCCAAATATTAACAAAGGTAGGGTGTCTAACTCTAAGCCTCAAGGAAGAGCTCTGAGTCGTAAACCTATTCCCCCATACAAAAAGTGTGGGAAGAAGCATCTAGGGGAATGTCTAGCGAGTTTGGATGATTTCTTTGGTTGTGGTAATATGGGTCGCCAAGTGAAGGATTGTCCTTCGAGTGCTACTAGAGGTGGAGATAGTCAACCCCTGACTCAGGCAAAGATTTCTACTGGCCAATCGACAAAGCATGGTACTACTTTGGGTGGCGAACGGTGCCAAAATAGATATTACACCCTATAGACTCATTCGGAGTTAGAGGATTCCCCTTATGTTATGACTAGTATGTTGAAATTCTTTGAGTTTGATGTTTATGCATTGTTAGATTCAGGTGCTACTCTATCATTTGTTACTACTTATCTTGTTGTGAAATTTGTTGTTATTCCCGAGATCTTGTTAGATCCTTTTTGGTTTTATACTCTTATTGGTGATTTAGTTTTGGCTAAAAGAGTATAGAAATTGTTCAATTTCCGTTTTCATGAATTCAACTCAGTTGATCTTATAGATCTTGATATAACCGATTTTGATGTTATTCTTATTATGGATTGTCTTCATGCATGTATTCTTTTTATATCTTATTGAACTCGTGTTATCAAGTTTTAGTTCCTAATAAGCCAGTCCTAGGATACAAATATAGTATTTTCATATTTAAAGGTCAATTCATCTTTTTCCTTGAAGCTCGGAAAATAATTTTCAAATATTGCATTTGTCATCTAGTGCAGGTAAGGGATAAAAATTTCAAAGATCACACTCTTGAGTCAATTTTGGTCGTTAATGAATTTCTAGAAGTTTTTCTGATGATCTCCCACATATCCCTCCCGAAAGGGAGATAGACTACGGAATTGATCTTCTCTTACCCATCCTATCTCTATTTCTACTTATCGAATGACCTCGATGAAATTTAAGAAGTTAAAGGATCAGTTGAAATATTTGTTGTATAAGCTCTTTATAAGACCGAACATCTCTATATGGAATGCTCTAGTTCTCTTTGTTAGTAAGAAGGATGGTTTTCTTTGCATGTGCATTGACTATCATAATTGAATAAGGTCACAATTAAGAATAAGTATCCTATTCCAAGGATTGGTGACTTGTTTGATCAACTTCCAAGAGAAAGCTACTTTTTAAAGATTAATCTTCAATTAGGTTATCATCAACTATGAGTCAAGGAATGTGACATTTGGAATACGACTTTTAGCACTTGGTATGGTCACTTTGAATTTTTGGTTATGTGTTTTGGGATAACGAATGCTCCAGCGACTTTTATCGATTTTATAAATAGGGTGTTAGAGCAATACTTGTATATGTTTGTTATTGTGTTCATTGATGATATTTTTTTCTATCTCAGAATAAAGAAGAGCATGCCAATCATTTGAGGATAATGTTGTATGTCCTTAAAGAATTTCAATTATTTGCTAAGTTTAGCAAGTGTGATTTTTTGTTAAGCTCGGTTTCTTTCATTAGCCATATTCGACTGATGACTTGGAGTTAGCAGCGGTTGTATTTCCTTTATCTGATATCTATGTGATATATTCACCGACTATAAAAGCTTACAATATATGTTCAACCAAGAAGATTTGAACCTTCGACAAAAGAAGATGGCTTGAGTTGTTGAAAGATTATGATATGAGTGTGTTGTGTTGTACCATTCGAGTAAAGAAAATGTGGTTGAAAATTCTCTTAGTAGATTATCTATGAATAGTGTTGTTCATATTGAGAATGAAAATGTGTTAGTTTGGGATGTTCATAAACTACCTCATTTGGGTGTTCACTTGGTTAATTTAGTAGATCATGGTGTAGTTGTGTAAAATTGTTTTGAATCATCTTTTGTGGCTAATGTTAAGGCAAAACAAGACAATGATCTAACTTTGATTGAATTGAATAAAGCCATTGTCGAAAAAGCCTCTAAGGTTTTTTCGCAAATGGGAGCTAGTGTACTGAGATATCAAGGCTATTTGCGTGTTCCTGATATTCATGGCTTAAGGAAAATGATCTTCTCTGATGTTCATAGTTCGTGGTATTCTATTCATTCTGGTTCCAAAGAGTTGTATTGAGATTTGAGAGAAGTGTATTGGTGGAATGGCATCAAAAAGAATATAGTGGATTTTGTGGCTAAGTGTCCAAATTGCCAACAAGTAAAGGTTGAGCATAAAAAAACAGGAGGTTTAGCTCAAGACGTTGAGATCCCTATTTGGAAGTGGAAAGACTTAAATATGGACTTCATATGGGTTTGCCTAGTACCCGTAGGCAACATGATTCAATTTGGGTGGTTATTGACTGAATGACTAAGTCGGTAAATAATGTTAAGACTTCTTATTCAATCAAGGACTATGTTATACTTTATATTCGTGAGTTGGTTAAGCTTTATGATGTTCCATTAACTATCATTTCAGACTGAGGTACTCAATTCACATCCCAATTTTGGAGGTCTTTCCACAAGGGTCTGGGTACTCAAGTTAAGTGGAGCACAACTTTTCATCTTCAGAATAATGGTCAAGACGAACGTACAATTTAGACCTTGAAATACATATTGAGATCTTGTGTCATTGACTTTAAGGGTAATTGGGATGATCACTTGTCATGTACCGAGTTTGTTTACAAGAATAATTACCATTCTTGCATTTAGATGGCTCTATTTGAGGCTTTATAGGTTAGATGATGTAGGTCTTCTATTGGTTGGTTCGATGTTGATGAAATTGCATTGATAGGATCCGAATTAGTGCATGAGGCTATGAAGAAGGTTAGAATCATTAGAGAAAGATTGAAGACGACGCAAAGTCGACAAAAGTCCTATTTGGATATGAGAAGAAGGGAACTTGAATTCGAGGTGGATGATTGGGTTTACTTGAAAACCTCACCAATAAAGGGTTTTGGAAAGAAGGGGAAGCTTAGTCCCGGATATGTAGGCCCATATCAGATCCTAAGAAAGATTGGCAAGGTGGCATATGAGTTGAAGTTGCCCTCGGAATTGGCATTGGTACATCCTGTGTGTCATGTGTCATGGTTGAACAAGTGTGTTGGTGATCATAGATCTATTATACCTTTGGATAACATTGGTATGAATGATAGTTTATCCTATGAGGAGGTTCCGGTTGAGATTCTAGACCAGCAAGTTAAGAGGTTAAGAAATAAGGAAGTTGCATATGTCAAAGTGTTGTGTAATGAACCAAAAGGTTGAGGGTGCTACATGGGAGGCCGAGGCCAATGTGATGACACGATATCCTCATTTCTTTCCTTCCATTCTTATTTAAGGTATTAAGTTCCTTCATGATTCACTCCATCAAATTCACGTGTTTCAATCATTCTTATGTTTTCATATGCATGCATGTTTATGACATGAGTTTTCAAGTCATGTTTTAGCTTGGGATTGAATATTCCATGTTTTTATGCATTTTGATATGTTTTGCATTCATGTTGGGTTTGTATGTCTCTTTCCTTAATCTATTCATGCTAGCTTGAGTCCATTCAAGGATGAATATTTCCAAAGGGGAGATATTGTAAGCCTCAAAAGTTGGAAAGCCAAAACAAAGGAAAATGCAATAGAAATGCTACTAGTGCAACTTTTTATGAGCCACTCTATGGATCGTATGAAGTTCTAATGTCTGTAAGAAGGCCTCATAGGAATGAAATTAAGGGATGAAAAATTAGCTAAGTGTGGGGTTATCTACGAGGGTTCCTATGGGCCGTAGGAAGTACTACGATCTGTAGGGATGACTTATAGAGTGGCTCCTAGGGTTGGGCTGAGATAGTTCTACGAGCAAGGATGACAACCTGTAAACGTTTCTACGGCCCATAGGTCGAGGTTGTAGAGTTAATATGCAAATTAATTTAGCTCAGATTTTTGTGCACTAGTTCGATGATTGTGTCTTCTGACCTATTGAAACTTTGATAGGCCATAAACTCCACTAACAGGATGGGTCCTGAAGTTTGGGAATTTGGCTAAGTGTTAAAATGTTTGACAAAACACTACGACCCATAAGTATATCGATGAATCACAGAACCTTTTTATAAGTACTAAGAGTAATTTCCAGTGGCTAGTGTTTTTGGAACATGAGTTCTATGATTGATGTTGACAGACCATCACAACTCCTACAACATGTAGGAATTGATACATAGGTCACTCCGGCAAGATTTAATGAGGGGTGTTTTGGGTATTTCCCATCCTACATGCACCTATACTATATCATCTTGGGGTAGTGTGTCATGCCTATATGTACCTAAATTCTTCAAATTATCACAATTCCCACTTATTCTCTCAAAATCACTCTAAGGCATCGAGGAACCTCTCCCAAAGGAATTCTCTTCTTCATCAAGCTAAGGTTTTAAGGTTCAAGCACTTTCTTCAAAATTTCAAGTTTGATATTCATCAATGGATCCTTTCGATCCATGGAGTCCCAAGGTTTTCTCCATAATTTTATACCAATTTCAATTTCAATTATTATAGTGTTTTGATCAAATTGTATTGGGTTAATTTAATTATATTTTTACTTAATTCCAATAGTCTATTCATGCATGATTTGAATTAAATTTCATGTTTTCAATAAGTTTTGCTATGACCCATGCATTATGCTATGAATTTCAAGTTTGAAGTTATGAATTTAGGATCAAGGTTTTATATATGATTTGTGAAAGTTATGTATGATGATTCAAGTATAAAACCATGAATTGTGAAAGGTTTTCTGACAAAATGCAAGTTATGATGATTTGGATGCTTAGTAAGGTAAGTGTACACAAGTTCAAGTTATAATCATGATTTTCAAGGAGATATTCTTATCTTATACTTTCATTATATTTGATTGTTTGATTTACCTTTCCTAATGACTATGTTTTATATTTTCCATTGGGATTAACTTAACACCGAGAGAGACCTAGTATCGACCATTAGTTCCAAAACTACGTGCCACCATAGGTTTTCCTTTATGTCTTAGCTATTGGATCCACATATAGCTCATGTTTGTGTTTATGATACGAAGTCTACCTTGTAAAGTAGGCTCTCTCTTCTCGGTGTGAGAGTTATATCTAATTCCATGTTATAGTTCACATGGTCTTACATGCCGGTTAAGGTTAGTATCCCACATATGTATATGTTTCATTCTATAATATTTTAATAATGGTTTATAATGAATTGGTAAAGTTAGCAAACCATTGACTATCCACCATAATACCTTTATTGGAAATAATATGGCCAAGGAAAGCAACCGACCTCATCCCAAACTCACACTTGCTAAACTTAGAAAATAATTGCTGATCCCTAATGATTTTCAAGACTATACTCAAATGATTGGCATGCTCATCAACACTCTGAGAATTGATGAAAATATTATCAATAACAACAATAACAAACATAGCCACATATTGCTTGAATACCATGTTCATCAAATCCATAAAAGCTGCCGGAGCATTCATTAGTCCAAAATACATAACCAAGAATTCAAAGTGACCATATCGAGTTCTAAAAGTCGTCTTCAGAATGTCACACTCTATTACTCTAATTGAGGGTAATCCGATTGAAGCTCTATCTTTGAGAAATATCTTGCTCATTGAAGTTAATCGAAAAAGTTATCAATCCTTGGAATGGGATACTTATTATTAATAGTGACCTTGTTCAATTGACGATGGTAAATACACATGTGAAGAGAACTATCCCTCTTCCTATCAAAGAGATCAGAGCACCCTACGAAAAGATACTCGGTCTAATGAATCCCTTATACAACAAGTCTTTCAACTGATCCTTTAACTCTTTCATTTTTGCCGGAACCATTCACTAAAAAAATAGATATAGGTTGGGTATCAAGGAGAAGATCAATATCAAAGTCTATATGCCTTTCGGTAGGGATACCAAGAAGATCATCGGGAAACACTTGTAGAATCTTATTAACAACCAAAACTGATTCAAAAGTAGGGGCTTCAAAATTTGTATCCCTAACCGGTACAAGATGATAGGTGCAACCATTAGAAATAATCTTTTGAACTTTAATACATGAGATGAATTGACCCTTAAACATAGAATTACTACCTTTCCATTCTAGGACTGGCTCATTTGGAAACTGAAACTTAACCTCATGGGTTCTACAATGTATGGAAGCATACTATGCATAAAGACAATTCATACCAAAGATAATATTAAAATCGGTCATATCAAGATCAACAAGATCAATTGAGGTTCTTTTCTGAAAAACTGAGACTAGACAATATCTGTACTCTTCTAGCCAAAACTATATCACCAACAGGGGTATGGAACAAAAAAGACTTTAACAAGATCCCGGAACTAAGTACAAATTTCATAGTAAGATAAGGAGTAACAAATGATAGAGTAGCACCCGGATCTAATAATGCATAAACATCAAACTCAAAGACTTTCAACATACCAGTCACCACATCGAGAGTATTCTCTAACTCATGATGAGTCTTTAGGGCATACAATCTGTTTTGGAACTGAACACCTAAAGTAGTACCATGTTGAGTCGGTCGGCATGTAGTAATCGAAGCCTGGGTCTGGGGTCGACCACCTTTAAATCTAGTAGTATTCGAAGGACAATCCTTCAATTGGTGTCCCTGTTGCCATAATCAATAAAAGCACCCAAGTATGCTAAACACTAACCTTGGTGCCTCTTCCCAAACTTCTTGCATGAGGGGATAGTTTGGCCACGAGAAGCTCATCCTTGAGGCTTAGGGTTAGATATCTTATCTTTGTTGAACTCAGGATCCAGAGTGTTAGAAATATTTTTTTCCCGAGTACTTTGGGTGAAATTGTGAATGGACACCATTACCGAGGACTTTCCTTGAGAAAATTCACCACTATCGGCCCGAGCCCTCTCGGAATCCCTAGCCCTCTCATTCAACTTCTCCTTCTCAATTTGCTAGTATGTGTCATGAGCATCGATATGTCCATTTAATTAATCAACATGGCAGTTCTACATTCCATGACCACCAAGTCTAACACACAGAAAATGAAGTTGCTCATACGAGCTCTAGGATATGCAATGATAAAAGGAGCATATTTCAATATTTAAGTGAACTTAATGGCATAATCTCACACATTCATGTTCACTTACCTCAAATTAATGAACACTTTGACCTTGGCTTCCCTTAACTCCAAAAGAAATAAATAATCAAGGAAAACACCCTTGAACTCTTCCTAGTCAACGGGATCATCATCTCTACCTCTTTGCCTCTCCATTGTTCAAACCAAATATGAGCAACTCCGTTCAGTTGATAGGTTGCTAAGTCCTCCTTCTCCACCAGACCAATTCCCAAAATGTCCACAATCTTGCAAATGCCCTCAATAAAATCTGGTGGATCCTCATCCACCTTAGAACCATGAAATTCAAGAGGGTTCATACGAGTGAAGTCACTAACTCGTCTAGCCACCGTACCCATATTTGGCTTCACGATAGAAACTACTTACCTTTTAGCTTGAGCGGACATGACTTAAAGCACTTAAAATACAGCTCAAAACTCTGCATAAGAGAGTTGCTCTACCAAATGATGATTTAGAGCTTGTTGCCCCTCTTTAATATTTCTTATTATAGGAGATCTGCGTGGAGTCATACTTCAATAATCGGAAAGAGAATGTGTTAGAGGGTAAATCCTTAGAATTCATGGAATGTACTGAGTATGTGAGACATATGCATGAACAATGATAATCATACATAGTCAATATGAACATGTGATGCATGACCAATATCTTGAAAAACATGAATAATAATTGAAAACACTTGAAAATATTTATAAGGTCAGCTCATCATGAAACATTAGTAAAGCTTGTGGATATAACATATATATATGTGGGAAATTAACCTTAACCGACATGTAAGACCATGTAATCTATAACATGAAACTCAATGTAACTCCTATAATGAGAAGAGAGAGACTACCTACAAAGGTAGAATCAATATCATAAACATAACATAAGCTATATGTGAATCTACTAGCTCGGTCATAAAGGCACTTATGGTGGCATATAGTTTTAGAACTAAGGGTTTCTACTAGGGTTCTCTTTTGAATCCTGTTACACCCTACACTCTTGAGCTCGGAATGTCTTTTAATCTTCTTAGAAGTTAACATGTGAGCCGGATAATCTACGATACTATCAAACAACTCTAAGGAAGGGAGAATATGATACCCTATAGTAGAAAAGGTTGGAAATAGATTCATAAGAATTCGGAAGGAATTGCAGGCCAAGTAATGAGTCGTAGGACTCAATTTACCTATGTAATCTACTAAATTAGAAGTCTTACATACCTAATCTACTTGAGGATGTACCAAGCTTACGAAGCACGGATTACATAGGCTCTTAATATAAGATGAGATTATGAGCTCACGAAAGAGAAATAAGGAAATGACGCACCTACTCAAAGCAAGTAGGTGATGCACCTACTTGGAAAAGCAGGTGATGCACCTACTTAGGGTCAAGTAGGTGATGCAACAGCTTGAGGTGGACCCCACTACCATGTGGCAACGTGTGAGGGGCTGTATGGGCTGAGGTGGTACCCTAGAAGGCTGCCACGTGTCACCCCTAAGGGGCTTCCATGTGTCACTTTCTAAGGAGGTGTATATATGTATATTATGATGAGATAAACTTCATTTTAAGCATGTTCTATTTGGAAAAAAGAAGAGGAAAATGTGAGAACAAGAGAGAGGTAGCCACGGGTTACTCCAATTTAAGGTAAGCCCTCCGATTTCATTCCGTGAATTAATTATTTAAGGTATCCCACCTCTACATGAAGGGGTTTAATAGTGTAAAATTACTATTTAGGGAGGCAAATAAGGGACACGAACTGTCCGCAACTTTCAGCATGTTAAGGAGTTTCTGAAGTTAATTTTCAGCAAGTTTGGGATGCCGTTTGTTAAGGTATGGCTTCGTTCTGTTCTTCCACGTTTTTGTAAGGGTTTTTAAATTATATTAAGGTGTTAATAATGTAAATTCATGTCTTTTAGAAGCACCAAATGGATAACAAGCAGTTCGCATAATTTCAACAAGTTTGAAGAGTTTCCGAGGCGCAATTTGGCGAGTTTGGGCCAATTTTAGGTAAGGTAATGTCTTTTATTCCAATTTGAATTTTATAGTGTTGTTAAAGGGTGTATTACACACCTTTTATGTGGAAGTGTAAAAATATCATAGAAATGTTTAATGTTCAAAGCAAGCTAAATTGAAGTCGCTATAGCTAAATTAAAGTCGAAGCAAGGTGTTCTACTTTTAGTGTGCTGCTGAAGGTGTGTGGTGGTGTGTTGCAGGTCCTAAAAGTATTCTAAAATAGGTTTGGGGGCTTCTGGTTGCAGCCACACAACCCCTCATTTCATACAATTACAGGTTTTGCGAAATAAAGACTAAAAGCCCTATTTTGGTATCATAATATTTAGTAAGTTGTTTGGAGCTTATGTTGTGTAATGTTGCCATGCATTAGTTATATATGAGATGCAGGTTATTGTTGTTGGTTGGATGTAGTGATTAGGGATCTAGTATGATAGGGCATGTTATAGGGGAGGTGCTCCCGATTTCCGTTAACTCCTTAACTAACTAAGGAACTAGTCGAGAAGGCGAGCGAGGACATGAGTTCTATGAATACTCGTATGTAACTTAAGATGCTGGAAAGTCGAGGGTTGTTGATGCTCGTATTTCTTTCATGTTAAATAGGTTCAAGAGACGACGAGACGAACGTGTTAAGAGTAATCTGTAAGAGGTATGTAAAGCTAATGTTTCCTTCTTTTGGCATATTTTTGGCATAAGTATGTAGGCTTAGACTTTGTTTTGGCATGTCTTCGACATAAGTGTATTAAGCTTATTCTATCTCTTGGTATATTTTGGGCACAAATATGTAAAGCTAATCTTCCTTGTTGACATGGTTTTTATGAAGCAAGTATATGACTTTTATATGATCCTAAGGAAGTTCCTATTTGTAGAGCCGCTAGGATGGCCAACTTCTTGATTTTCCAAAAGATATTTGTTATGCCTTGATATGTGTATAGGATTCCCAAAAGTTCTATTTTGATATAACTTGTAGTAACTTTCAAAAGGTATTTGATATGACTCTTGTCTTGATTTTGAATGATAGCTCATTTTGATTATTCCATCGAGTGTCAAATATGATTTAAATTGCATATAGTTTATCACTACTCCATTCGTGGATGCCTTAATTCTTCCTTCACTGAGCCCAGGTCAGGTTCTGTTATCATGCGTATTTCTCTGCATTGTTCGTCGTGGCCCAACTTGAGGGGGCAAGAACGACCTGTACATAGGTTTTGTGGAGTTATGATGTGCCATGTACAAATATAATATGATATGATCTGATATGATATGATCTGTTATGGAGATATTCCGTACTCTGGAGTTATGATGTGCTGTGGTGCCGGTGATGGGGCAGCGACCACGATTTGTTCACCGAGTCCCATAATGGGGCCGAATATGGCATATATTTTTTTGCATACCTTATCTGTGGTTATGTTAAGCATTTTGATATTTCTGGATAATTTGCTCATTTTTGCACATTTTGCTCTAATAATGACTTTACTTATTATAGTCCATGCTTTATATACTCAGTACATATATCGTATTGACCCCCTTTCTTCGGGGGGCTGCGTTTCATGCCCGTAGGTACAGATATTCATTTTGGAGATCCTTCAGTTTAGGGTTTTCACTCAGCGATGTTGGAAGTGCTCTACCGTAGACATGTGTATGTGGGTAATGTGTGAGTTTTGTGCAATTATGGTTGTACGATGAGTTGTAAATGTTATTATACTATGGAAGCCTTATCGGCTTGCTTGCCCTTTCATGACCTGATGCAAATGAAAGAGGCTACACGTGAATAAAATTTTTATCACCCACTGGGTTCATATGTATAGTTTTTACATCTGATAGATACGTATACAGGAGTCCAGGTCAGACCCCAGTCGTGGCCCACGGGGTTAGATCGTGACAAAAGATGTATCAGAGTAGTTTGTCCGGTGATTGTTTAGAGACCGTGTCTAGTAGAGTCTTGTTTGTCGGTGTGTTGTGTACCACATCCATAAACAGGAGGCTACAGGACATTTAGGATGCTAGTTTCTTTTATATCTGAGATCATGCAATAGAGCCGAGTCATAGGGAATGAAATTCCTCCTACTAACCTGTGCTTTTAGCAAAAGGGAAACATCGATAAAAGAAACTAACTGACAATACTGGAAGTTACAAGGCACGCAGGTAAGCAAAGGCACGAAGGACATATATCAGGTAAGATGTTGAAATACGAATGACATACAAAGTGAAAGGAAAAGTAACCAGAAAAGTTTAACAGGTGTAGTTTGAGTTGGACACATGAGGTAAGTCCATTATTTTATACTATCATTGATATTGGGCGCCTTGTGTGGCTGCGATATGAGATGATATGACTATATATATGTGATCCCTATGAGGCACTATTGGCATTTTCTGCATGCAGGTGTTGAGATAGTAAGAAATATAGAGGAAACTCTGCCCAAATTTTCTTAGAAATAAGAAGAGAATGAGATACAGGGCTGTAGTATGTCTTGAAAGGTTGTGTCCACAACAATGATGAGATTTGACTAAATGAGTATGGCTGACCTCGAGAAGTGAGTTAATTGCTCAATTGATGGCATTAGAAACTAGGAGGTCGATACTGGTATAGTAGAACAAAGTTGGAAAAGACCTATAAGCCAAAAAAGATTATTTAGAGAAGATTAATAGATCTGGATAAAACGATATAGTAAGGCATCGCCTGAATTGATACATAGGGAAAAACTATGACGAGTTATAGTTGAAAGAAGTAATAGTATGATTAAGACAAGAATGCAAGGGAAAAAGAATTGTGATGGAAGTGAAGTGTTAATAAGACAGCATGTGAGATATTAAGGATAAGACTAGCTAAGAAGGCTAAGTAACCCATAATAAGAATCGTGAAGAAGGTCAAGCAGTGTTATATGGTACTGAATGAGAATAGAATACCATATAAATATAACAAAGGTCGTTATGAGAATAAGT
The DNA here is from genome assembly GCF_947179165.1 of Solanum dulcamara. NCBI lineage: Eukaryota > Viridiplantae > Streptophyta > Magnoliopsida > Solanales > Solanaceae > Solanum > Solanum dulcamara. The sequence goes on along the minus strand of NC_077239.1, from coordinate 44,793,373 downwards.
AAAGCTTGGTAAGGAAGTTCTAACAAAGGCACCCAAGATAGACATAGGTAACTGAATACGAGGACGGAACGAAAGGAGAATGTATGATCATAGATTTAAAGAGATAGTACAACAACATAGTGTTAAGGTAGAACACAAATAGATAGTGACATAGGTACACCCTTAAGGGGGGAAGTGGCTTTAAGTGAGATCCCACACTGGCACGAATTAACAAGATTGATAAGCCAGTAATGAACGGATAGAAGCCATAATGCCGAAGACAATGTTGAGAATTATTAGTAAGGACCTTGAATAGTATAACATCAAAGAATGGGTGCATATAAAGGGGATGAATACAACAAGGGAATCACAATGAGAACTTAAAGATATTATAAGGGATAGCTAGGCTACACTTGACTAAAGGTCAGGATGTTGGTAACAGAGTTACTGGCCACAGGCATTGTGAGATACAAGTAGCCAAAGAGAAGGGATAAAGAAACCTCTCCGATATTAGAATATGATAAGACTTAAGAGTAACTGAAAGAAGCGAAAAAAGTATGACAAAAGAGACTGTAAGTGCGTGTTAGTACAATGACACATGTAAAGCAAAGTAAGCCAAGAGCAGAAAAGACTATGACTAAAATGGAACGCACTTCGTGCAAGTCTTGTGCAGCCTATGAACATTGGTATACTAAGAGTAAGATCAAGTGATTACATGATCAAAAGAAGGCGGTAATAGCAATGTGATTTCCATATTTAGAATCTATTAAAGAAAAGTGTAAGATTGTTCAAGGAAGAACTAGTAAGATATAATCACTATTAAGGACAAAAGCTATCGTGGAGCCCTGACCTCGACTAAAGGAGGTAAGACATTGGTATAGCAATGCTAAGGCATTCTCTGGAATGCTTTAAGTACCTACACACATTGGTGTAAGGATTACAATATGATGTGTGGTAAGAGAACTGGAGAAAAGTTCTGAGTAAAAGCGCAGGATAGCATGCCTAAAGGGTTATAAGTTGGATTAAGAGGAATGGTACAATAGCTTAAACAAAAATTTAGCATCAGAGGCTTGATAGCCTATTATGGGGAATGGGAACCCCGACTCAGAAATAGAAAGTAGCCAATATGGATTATAGTACAGGCTGCCCTTGCATTCTAAGGAACCATGAATTCATAAGGGTTATGGTGGATAGGCTGATGGAATCAACCCATTTCCTTCCAGTTAGGAATGCATGTTCATCTGAGGGTTATGCGAGATGACATAACAAGGGGACAATGAGACTTCATGGAGTTCCCACACCTATTATCTCAAATAGGGAAGTTTAATTTATAGCTAACCGCTGGAGATCATTTCAGAAGGGATTGGGAACACAGATGACTCTTAGTACGATATTTTGCCCTTCAATTAATAGATAGGCTCAAAGGGGATCCAGCAAGTTATTGATGAAGTAAAGCTTATTCAAGAAAAAAAAGGCTATTAACAGCCCAGAGTTAACAAAAGTCATACATAGATAGTCGACGTCAACCTTTCAAGTTTAAGTGGATGAATGAGTGTTTATGCAAGCGTCACCAAGGCATGGTTTAATAAAAGTCGACAAGAAAAGGATACATTGGTCCTTATCGGACCATTCGTAGAATAGGAAAAGTTGCCTATGGGTTGGACCTACCATCCAATTGGAAGCAATACATTCAGTTTTCACGGATTAATGCTCCGCAAATATATAAGCGACCCTCCCAGAATATTCTCTATGGATGAAGTCCACATAATAGAGGAGTTATCCTACGAGGAGCGACATATTGCCATCTTGGGTCGGCAAACTAGAAAGTTGCAAACTAAGGATGTGGCTCCCATCAAAGCATGTGATGAGACAAAGATAGAGAAGAAATAACCGTATGGAACCCTACGCCTACAGGTAATCTAAACTCCTAAATCAATGATGTTGATGAGTAGGAGGCCTATGGGTGACAACTGGTATAGAGAATTCCCAAAGTCTCGGTAAGACATTATAAGATTAAATAACATTCGAGAACGAATGTTCTAAAGGGGGGAAGGAAGTTACACCTCACACTCTTGAGCTCAGAATGTCTTTTAAGCTTCTTAGAAGTTAGCATGTGAGCCGGATAATCTACGACACTATCAAATGACTCTAAGGAAGGGAGAATGTGATACCCCATATTAGAGAAGGTTGGAAATAGAGTTATAAGAATCTGGAAGGAATTGAAGGCCAAGTAATGAGTCGTAGGACTCGATTAACCTATGTAAGCTACTAACTTAAAAGTATTACATACCTAAGCTACTTGAGGATGTACCAAGCTTACGAAGCACGGATTATATAGGCTCTTAAAATAAGACAGAATTATGAGCTCACGAAAGAGAAATAAGGAAATGACACGCCTACTCGAAGCAAGTAGGTGATGCATCTACTTGGAAAATCAGGTGATGCACCTACTTAGGGTCAATTAGGTGATGCATCAGCTTGGGGTGGACCCCACTACCACGTGGCAGCGTGTGAGGGACTTTATGGGCTGAGGTGGCACCCTAGGAGGCTACCACGTGTCACCTCTAAGGGGCTTCCATGTAGAACCATCTAAAGAGGTGAATATATGTATATTATTCTGAGATATACTTCATTTTCAGCATGTTCTCTTTGGATAAAAGAAGAGGAAATCATGAGAACAAGAGAGAGGCAGCCACGGGTTGCTCCAATTTAAGGTAAGCCCTCCGATTTCATTTTGTGAATTAATTATTTAAGGTATCCCATGGCTATATGACGGGGTTTAATAGTGTAAAATTACTATTTGGGGCAACAAATAAGGGACACGAACAGTCCGTAACTTTCAGCATGTTAAGGAGTTTCCGAACTTAATTTTCAGCAAGTTTGGGAAGCCGTTTGTTAAGGTATGGCCTGGTTCTCTTCTACCACGTTTTTTTAAAGGTTTGGAAATTATATGAAGGTGTTAATAATGTAAAATCATGGCTTGGAGCAGCAACAAATGGATAATAAGCAGTCCATGTGATTTCAGCAAGTTTGAAGAGTTTCCGAGGCGCGATTTGGCGAGTTTAGGTCATTTTCAGGTAAGGTAAGGTCTTTTCTTCCAATTTGAAGTTTATGGTTTTGTTATAGGGTGTATTAAACACCTTTTATATGATGTAAGTGTAAAAATTTCATAGAAATGTTTAACGTTCAAAGCAAGCTAAATTGGAGTCGCTATAGCTAAATTGTAGTCGAAGTAAGGTGTTGTGCTTTTAATGTGCTGTTGCAGGTGTATGGTGGTGTGTTTTAGGCCCTAAAAGTATTCTAAAGGAGGTTTGGGGGATTCTGGTTTCAGACACACGACCCCTCATTTCGTACAATTAAAGGTTTTGCGAAATAAAGACTAGAAACCCTATTTTGGTATCATAATTTTCCGCGAGTTGTTTGGAGCTTATGTTGTGTAATATTGCCATGTTTTAGTTGTATATGACCTTCAGGTTGTTGTTGTTTTTTGGCTGTAGTGATTAGGTATCTAGTTGGAAATTCGGTGTTACACCCCGTACTTTGGTACCTTAGAATGCTTCTTAAGCTTCTCAAGTTTCTGGGAAGGCTTTTAAGTTTCTTAAAAATCATTATGTTAGTCGGATAGTTTATATTGCTATCAAATAACTCCAAGTAAAGGAGAACGAAATGCTTCATAATAAGGAAGATGGGAAATTGGGTTATAAAAATTCAAAAGGAGTTGGAGGCCGAGAAATGAGTCGTAGGACTCGATTTACCTACGTAAGCTACCAAATTAGAAGTCTTCCATACTTGAGTTGCTTAAGGACATACCAAGCTTACGTAGCATGGATTACATAGGCTCCTAAAATTAGACGAGATTATGAACCCACGAGGAAGGGGAAAAGACAACACGTGGAAACCAATGGAGGAGTGACATGTGGCAGCACCTCAAGCAAGCAGGTGACCCACCTACTTAGGTTCAAGTAGGTGACCCACCTACTTGGGAGGTGGGTCCCACAAGGACACGTGGCGCCCCTCCTTGAAAGCATGGACCCGTGGCCCAATAAGGGTTTTACACGTGTCACCCTTAGGGAATGACACATGTCACTTCATAAGGGACCCTATATATGTATGTTAATGACTCTTAAGTCATTTGAAGTCCAAAAATCAGCCAAATTATAGAGAGAAACGTGAGAGAAAGAGAGCTCACAACAACAGCCACACATTGGAGAAAATTAAGGTAAGTTCTTCACTTTTCTTCTGTGAATTAATTATCTACGGTGTTCTTCAATTATGTGGAGGTGTATATATGTATATTACGATGCCTACAGAACCATATTTTCAGTTCTTCACTTGGAAAACTAAGAGAAATGTAAAGAGAAAACGCTAGGGAACAGACCCATTTTTGGAGGAGACAGTTGTTAGTAATATTGGTATAACTTCTTGTGTATAGATTAGTTTCGGGTGATTAAATATGTTTTGAAAAGGTATTTCATAGTTATATAACTTTTATTTAGACCTTTAAATCTAGGTTTGCTTTTAGCTTCGCGAAAAAGGGTGATGAAGTGTAGAGGAGGTACTGCCCAGATTTTGTTTTGGAAATCCTACATGGACAGCTGTGAGTATTTTGGGTATATATTTTCGTAAAGAATTGCTGTAGGGGTAATTCAAAATTTTTTGCGACCTTTCTACACATGTCTATAACTTTCACTGAGACCACAAATCCTGTTTCCCTCAATTACCCCTCCGAAACTAAGCAACAATATAAGACAGTGGGCTGTCTAGATTTCGCGTTTTGATAGTTTTGGCGAGTTTGACAAGTTTAACGTAAGGTAAAGCCTTTCCTTTTAAATTGGAGTTTATGGTGTTGTTATAGAGGATATTATACATTGCTTAAGTGGCTGGAAATGTGAAAATATGATAAATATGCTTGACGTCCGAAATAAACCAAATTGGAATCGCTATAGTTAAATTATAGTTGAAATGAGGCGTTGTGCGTGTGGGGGCTGTTGCAGGTGTGTGATGGTGTGTTTCAGGGTATAAAAGTATTCTAAAAGAGGTGTGGGAGCTTCCGGTTGCAGCCATATGTTCCTCCACTTCGTACGGTTAAAGGTTTTGCAAAACGGAAACTAGAAACCTTATTTTGGTATGTGGTATAAGATTGGTGTGAATTGTATATATATATGCTGAAGGTTATTGTTGTTGGTTGGATGTAGGTATTAGGAGTATAATTGGAAATTCGGATAGGACATATTATAGGGGAGATGCTGCCCAATTTTCGTTAACTCTTTAACTAACTAAGGAACTAGTCGAGAAGGCGAGCAAGGAGATGAGTTCTATAAATATTTGTGTGTAACCTAAGGTGCTGAAAAGACTAAGGTTGTTGATACTTGTACTGCATCCATGTTACTTAGGTTTAAAGGACAACGAGACAAATGGGATAAGAAGTAACCCATAACAGGTATTTAAAGCTAACGTTTCCTTCTTTTGGCATCTTTTGGTATACGTATGTAAGTCTTATACTTTATTTTAGTATTTCTTTGGCATAAGTATGTAAATCTTATTCCTTCTATTAGCATGATTTTACATAAGTATATAAAGCTAATCTCCCTTTTTGGCATGGTTTTTACAAAACAAGTATATGATTTCCATATGATTCCCAAGAAGTCCTATTCTTAAAGCCACTAGAATGGCCAATTTTTCGACTTCCAAAAGATATTTTGTTATGCCTTGATACATATATATGATTCCCAGAAGTTCTATTTTGATATAGTCCATAGTGACTTTCAAAAGGTACTTGATATGACTTTTGTCTCGATTTTGAAGGAAAGCTCATTTTGATTATTCCGTCGAGTCTCAAATATGATTTAAATTGCATATAGTTTCTCATTACTCCACTCGTGGATGCCTCAATATTTCCTTCACCGAGCCCGGGCCAGGTTTTATTATCGTGCGTACTTCTCTGCATTGTTCATCGTGCCCCGACGTGAGGGGGCAGGTATGACCTGTACATGAGTTTTATGGAGTTATGATTTGCCATGTACACATATGGTATGATATGATCTGATATGACTATCTGATATGATATGATCTGGTATGGAGATATTCCCTACTCTGGTGTTGTGATATGCTGTGGCGCCAGTGAAGGGGCGGCGACCACTTTTTGTATTTTTTCACCGAGTCCTTAATGGGGTCGGATGTGGCATATGTTTTTCTGCATACATTATCGGTGATTATAAAAAGAATTTTGATATTCTGGATATTTTGCTCATTTTTGCACATTCTGCTCTGGTAACGACTTTACTTATTACAGTCCATGCTTTATATACTCGGTACATTTTTTGTACTGACCCCCTTTTTTCAGGGGGCTGTGTTTCATGCTCGCAGGTACAGACGCTCGGTTTACTGATCCGCTTGCCTAGGACATCCACCCTATTGGTTGGCAGTGCTCCTTGTCGAGAGCCCTATTTTGGTACTAGCATTTTGTTGTACATTTGTACATATTGGTTAAGGGTACGGCGGGGGCCCTGTCCCACCATATGTTGTTGTTCCTATTCTTAGAGGTCTGTAGACATATGTGTGTGGGTTGTTTAGGAGTTTATTTTGGTTATGCCTATGCGATATATTGTAAAAGCTATTATGTTGTGGCAGCCTTATCGGCTGGCTTTCCCTTTCATGACATGATGCAAATAAAAGAGGCCACACGTGTATGAATATTTTATCACCCACTGGGTTCATGTGTTTGGTTCCTATATCTAAGAGGTTGTATGAACATGAAATTTTTTTAACCCATTGAGGTTTTTGTGAGCAGTATCATGTTATATATAGTCCAATTTGACTATAGTCAACAGTTACGTAAACGGGGGTCCAGGTCGGACCTTAGTCGCGGCCCACGGGGTTGGGTCGTGACATTCAGATAGGGCATGTTATAGGGGAGGTGTTGTTCGATTTCCGTTAACTCCTTCACTAACTAAGGAACTAGTCGAGAAGGTGAGCGATGAGATGCGTTATATGAATACTAGTATGTCAATTAAGATGCTGGAAAGTCAAGGGTTATTGATGCTCATATTTCTTTCATGTTAAATAGGTTCAAGAGACGACGAGGAGAATGAGCTAAGAGTAATCCGTAAGAGGTATGTAAAGCTAACGTTTCCTTCCTTTGGCATATTTTTAGCATAAGTATGTAAGGCTTAGACTTTGTTTTGGCATGTCTTCGGCATAAGTGTATTAAGCTTATTCTATCTCTTAGCATATTTTGGGCACAAATGTGTAAAGTTAATCTTCCTTGTTGCCACGGTTTTTATGAAGCAAGTATATGACTTTTATATGATCCTAACAAAGTTCCTATTCGTAGAGCCGCTAGGATGGCCAACTTCTTGATTTTCCAAAAGATATTTGTTATGCCTTGATATGTGTATAGGATTCCCAAAAGTTCTATTTTGATATAACCCATAGTAACTTTCAAAAGGTACTTGATATGACTCTTGTCTTGAGTTTGAATGATAGCTCATTTTGATTATTCCATCGAGTCTCAAATATGATTTAAATTGCATATAGTTTCTCACTACACCATTCGTGGATGCCTCAATGCTTCCTTCACTGAGTTGAGGTCAGGTTTTGTTGTCATGTGTACTTCTCTGTATTATTCACCGTGCCCAATGTGAGGGGGAAGGTATGACCTATACATGAGTTTTGTGGAGTTATGATGTGCCATGTACACATATGATATAATATGATCTGATATGATATGATCTATTATGGAGATATTTCGTACTCTAGAGTTATGACGTGTTGTGGTGCCGATGATAGAGCGACGACCACGATTTGTTCATCGAGTCCCATAATGGGGTCGGATATGGCATATATTATTTTGCATACCTTATCTGTGGTTATGATACGCATTTTGATATTTCTGGATACTTTGCTCATTTTTGCAAATTCTGCTCTAGGAATGACTTTACTTATTATAGTCCATGCGTTATATATTCAGTACATATATCGTAGTGACCTCCCTTTCTTCGAGAGGCTGCATTTCATGCCTGCAGCTACATATGTTCATTTTGGAGATCTGCCAGTTTAGGGTTTCCACTCAGCGATATTGGAAGTGCTCCACTGTTCCGGAGCCTAACTTTTGATACTGGTCTTTTGATATATATATGTTTTTATATTCATGGGTACGGCGGGGGCCCTATCCCGCCATATGTTACCATTAATATTCTTAGAGGTCTGTAGACATGTGTTTGTGGGTAATGTATGAGTTTTGTGCGATTATGGTTGTACGATGAGTTGTAAATGTTATTATGCTATGGCAGCCTTGTCGGCTTGCTTGCCCTTCCATGACATGATGCAAATGAAATAGGCTACATGTGTATAAAATTTTTATCACCCACTGGGGTTGATATGTATAGTTCTTACATCTGATAGATACGTATACGGGGGTCTAGGTCGGATCCCAGTCGTGGCCCACGGGGTTGGGTCGTGACAAATCCCTACCACAAAGTTCACTCGATGCTAAGTTAATCTTAACAGAATACATAAAACATAGTCATTAGGAAGGGTAAATTAACAAATCCAATGTAATGAAAATATTTTATTAGACTAGCTCCTTAAAAACCATGATCATAACTTGAACTTGTGGATACTTACCTTTCTAAGCTTCCAAATCATGATATCTAGCATATTATGAGAAAATCTTTTACAATTCATGGTTTTATACTTGAAAACATACTTGAATCATAATACATAACTTTCATAAATCATACATGAGAATTCATAAAATCTATGATCTTAAATCCATAGTTCATACTTGAAATTCATAGAATAATGCAGGAGCCCTCATAAAATTCACTAAAAATATGTAATTGAATTGAAATGCTACATTAATAGATCATTATAATTTAACAAAAGTATAATTGAATTGTTCCAATGCAAATTGATCAAAATTAAGTTTTAGATGAAATTCATAAAAAGAGAGAACTGAGAAAACTGTAGGACTCTATGGATGGAAAAAAGATCCATGAAAGAATTTCCACATACCTGGACTAGGAAGATTGAATCAACTCTTTCAATGGAATCTTGTTTTTTTTCCTAGTTCTAGCTTTGGAGAGAATTGAGAGAAACATGAGAGAATTGAACTTGTGATTTTGAAGAATGGGGGTTTAAAAGGTGTAATATCTAGAGCATTTGAAGGTTGGAATTCGATATAATAAGGTAAAATATTGCGAAAAGGGCCTCAGTGGATTTTAGATCAAGTATTTTGAAACTAAAATTTTCGAATAATTAAATTTCTAGAAAAGTACGCGAAAGGTCCGCGTCGTTGACCTTCCCCAAATCAATTCAAATTTTTCAAGGTCAAAATCTGGGCAAATTCTCATTCTCTCAAAATTGGCCTATCATGAACCCTCTCCGCTTTGGGAAATTGGGTTAGTTTTTCCATTCCATTTATGTTTTTAAGTAGGGGCACCTTGGACCATTCCCTACCAATTAGTTTATGAACCTGGACATTTTTAGGAATAAATCACACTCTGTTAACTACCCACAAAACACTATTCTCCTTCATTATTTCACAATTCATCAATTACAAAAATTCTCTCTACAAATGCTGTCAAACCTCCATTGAAAACAAACAAGCAATTCTCTCAAGTTCTTTATAAAATCTCAAAATTTCTTCAAGTTTCTTCTAAATTCTTATCCAAGGTATGTGGATATTCATCTATGGTTCCTTTTCCTCCCATGGAACCCAATCAATTCACAACTTTTTCAATCAATTCAAGTGATTATTTTTATGGGTTTTGTGATCTCAATTTCAATTACATGAATTATGATTTATATTATATTATGAACCTATTTCAATATGAATTAATGATTATTGCATAGAATAAAAGAGTTTTCTATGAATTTCCTATAGTACTCTTTAGGGTTAATGACATTGACAATGGATATTTTTAATTATACCTCAAATTAATATTATTTTCATGAATTTACATTGAGTCTTCTTAATTATAATTTATCTTATCATTGTTGATTAATTTATGCATAATTCACCTCACATTATTTTCAAGCATGTTTTTCAAGAAATTATGATTCAGGGGATTCTAATGAATATTTACGAATCACTCATGAAAGATTGTGAATGATGTTTTAATGATGTTTCAAGTAAGTTTATGAAAAAGGGTGACTTAAGACTCTAATCATACTCGTTATGAAATAATATTCATAATAATGGAAGGCCTACACCACATTACATGAATCACATGATAACAAGCTATTCCTATGAACAAGTTTTATGCACTATGATTCATGACAAACTTGGGATTTATAAAAATTATAATTTATGATGATGATATGTATTCTGTGGGATATTGACTTATCACTGAGAGGACTTTTATGTGGGGACTCGACCCAAGGGGTCCTTAGTAACAATCCCTAGTCCATTAACTATGTTGCCACCATGGGTTTACCTTTATGGCTTAGCTAGTGGATCCACATATAGCTTATATTGATGTTTATATAGAGTCTACCTTTAAAGTAGACTCTCTCTTCTCGGTGTGGGAGTTACATCGGATTCCATGTTATAGCTTGCATGGTCTTATTTTTTATTATAGTTATATTCCACATATGTATGATCCCTTATGATGATTTAATTGACTAATCCTAGCCTTGACTTTTATATGATACTCTTATGGTTTATTCTTCATTGAACCTTTTCATGTCTACTTATTGTTTTACTACCTTTTTTATCTTTCTATTTGAAAGGGTCATTTGCACAACATGGTTTTATTATGCATTACATTGCCTACATACTTAGTACATTAAAGCATACTAACGCGTACTTTATTGCCTACATTATATCACAATGTAAGAATGAATGCTACATCCTATCTCTGGCTAGTTGATTATCCATTGAAGATTTTTTGGTGAGTTGTCATGCTTCGAGGGCAAGATTATTATATATTTTCTTCTCTTGTCATTCTTAGACTATGGTGATACGTTGAGACTACCCCATCTTATTTCATTACTTTATTTGAGGGTGAGCTAGGAACATGTCCTACTCCTCACCTATGTTAGTTCATATAGAACCATTTTGGATATGTTTATGGAGCATATGTTGTCTTACTTCCTTCTTGCTATACTTTGTTCTTGGATTGATAATGAGTTTCCTCTTTATTGTACCTTATTTATGCTTATGATCTGCTAAGAGGCTTCGTTGGGGTTTTCTTGAGAATTCTAACAGTTGTGTCATGCCTATGGCCTATCTTGGTCATGACAGGAGGGATGGATTTAGCTATAGGCTAGGAATTAATCCCCAAGAATGTCCAAGTATATAATTAAAATAGTGGGAAAAGACGAAAACAACCCTAATAAAAACTTGATGAAATGCATTGGACAACCCACTTATACGATCTGTAAAGACTTACATAGACCATATAGTGGTTTGTGAAAATTGAAGAAGCCAAGTCTATGAGAGGGGGACTTATACGGGCACGTCTATTATTTGTGGTACATTTGGCGGGTCATAGAAAACCCTCATGAGAATACCCTTGGTTACCCTCTAGACCTTCTCCTTCATGTCAAAGTCTATGTGTCATGATGATGTTGACGGACTATAAAGGCCCTTGTGAAAACCCACCCAGTGGACAATTGTCTCTAGAGATTTTATGGGTGGGTTACATGGTCCGCCAACCTTTCTACGGTCTGTACACCTTTTCACAAAACATGGTTCAACAAAATATTTCCCAAATTTTCCTTAGCCCTTTACATAACCCTTTTCTACGGCCCGTAGAAATTTTCACAGGCCATAATCCCGATTGTCGACTTTACCCCTCAAACTCTTTTTCCTAAATCACCCCCACGAACCCCTTTCCATGGACCATGGTCCACTCTATGACCATCAATGGTGTCGTGAAAACCTCATAAGCGCAACATTTATGAGATTTTTCATTTCCAACTCCTTTTTTCGGCTTGCTAACTTTCAGGATCTTATAACAAAACTTTACATTGATGAACCTCAAACATTAGAGCTCAAAGACCCTTTTTCTCACTTTTTTTTTATGAATATCTTCTTTTAATTAAAATAGGATGAGGTCTTGGTCTTCCTTTTCCTTCACTTCCACCACTACTGATAATTTAACCCAATTCTGAACAATGACGCTACCTTCATTTGAGTCCACAAGAGAACTAAACAAGCAATCTATACAGTTCCTTAGCCAACTCTTTATTTTCCTCACACATGAGCAGTACTCTTTATGGAAAACCTGCTAAGAGCATTAGCAACAACATTAATTTAACTGGGTGGAAGAGAAAGCTCATATCATATTCTTTAATCCTTGAGAAATTCAAGCCATCTCCTCTGCCTCAAGTTTAGCTCTTTCTGACTGAAGACATGTTGAATACTCTTATAGTCAGTAAACACATCCATATGCAATCCGTAGAGATAGTGATGCCATATCTTTCAAGCAAAAACCATGGCTGCCAACTTAAGATCATGACTCAAATAGTTCCTCTTGTGGAGCTTTTATTGCCTAGAACCATAAGCTATAACTTTACCTCTTTGCATTAAAACACAACCAATTCATACTCTGGATACATCACAGTAAATATTATAACAATTATAAAGACAATATTGGGGCAGTTGTCAATTTGATTTTCAATTCCTAAAAACATTCCTCACATCTTCAGACCATTGGAACTCAGTCTTCTTCTGGGTCAACTTAGTCAATGGAGATGATATGGATGAGAACCTCTCTACAAACCTTCTGTAATATCTGGTCAAACCTAAGAAACCTCTTATGTCAGTCGTGGATGTGGGTTTGGGCCAATTCTTTCTTGCTTTGATCTTTTGTGAATAAACTTAGATACCTTCACAAAAAATAACATGTCCTAGGAATTACATAGATGCTAGCCAAAAGTCACACTTGGAAAATTTAGCATACAACTCCCTATCATTGAGAGTTTGGAGAACAACTCTGAGATGGTTAGCATTCTCTTCCTCTTTTCTAGAATAGATCAAGTTGTAGTCGATGAACACAATAACAAGCATGTATAGATATTGCTTATACACTCTTTTCATGAGGTCCATGAATGTTGTAGGAGCATTAGTCAAGACAAAAAATATAACAAGGAACTCATAATGACCATAACGGATTCTGAAAGCTCTCTTTGGGATGTCACTTTCTCTTACTTTCAACTGATGATAGCCTAATATGAGGTCTATTTTAGATAAACAAGTGGCACCCTTAAGTTGGTCGAACATGTCATCGATTCTAGGAAGAGGGTACTTATTTTTTATAGTGATCTTGTTCAAATAATGTTAGTCAACTCCTATTCTATGGGAACCATCTTTCTTTCACATAGATAGAACAAGAGCGCCCCAAGTTGAGACACTCGATCTAAGAAACCCTTATTGAGAAGATCTTTAAATTGCTCTTTTAACTTTTTTAACTCAGTTGGATCCATTTTATATGGCAGAATAGAGATAGGTTATATATCAGGAAGGACATCTATTGGGGACTCCAGGTAGATCATCAGGAAAAAACTTTAGGAAACTCATTTATGACTAGAATTGAATGAAGGGATGGTGTCTACAAACTATTATCTTTAACTCAAATAATGTGGTAGATACACCTCTTGGAAACAAACTTTCTAGCCAATAGGTATGAGATGAATTAACCCTTAGGCATTTCTTGACTACTCTTCCACTCTATGACTGACTCATTTGGAAACTAAAATTTGATAACTCAAGTCATTCAATCAACTGAGTCATAATAAGCATAAAGTTAGTCCACACCTAGAATGCCATCAAAATAAACCATATCAAAATCAACTAAGTCGGTTATGGTATCTTTATGATAGATGAAAATTTTACAATCTCTATAGACTCTTTTAGCTAGAATAGACTCACCAGCATGAGTAGAAATATTGAAGGACTCTAGATGATGTTTGGGATGGATCCCAAACTTCACGGCTATGTATGGGGCAACAAATGACAAATTTACACCAAGATAAAGTAAGGCATAAACATGAAAAAAAATACTTTGAGCATACCAGTGACAACATTTGGTGAGTTTTCATGATCTTAGCGACTAGTCATAGCATACAGATTCTTTGAACCTCCTTCTGTCCATGAAGTAGTAACCCTTTGGGAATCTCTACCTGATTGTGCCATTGTCGAAAATTGGGCCTTGTTGACCCTATTAAATTATTTTTCCAATGGACGGTCTCTCATTTAGTGAACCATCTAACCCTACTTGTAGCAACCACTAGTGTCATTATAACACTCTCCTAGATAGAGCCTGCCACACTTACCATAAGGTGGCTTCCGCGAAGAACCTTGGGCCATACTTCCTTGAGACTGATAACTCTGAGCTCTAAAGTTTTTGTTACTCTGTGACCTCTAATCATTACTGTTGTTCGATGTCAGTTTATTAATGGTAGCGCATAGCCAGAAGACCTCCTCTAAAAGAATAACTAATTTTCATTATCACTCTTCTATTGGTTATACTCATTCCCTCCATCTCTAAAGTTCTGATTACTTTGCGACTTCTAATATTTCATGTTGTTTGATGTAAGTGGATTTGCTAATGGTGGTGCATAGTCAGAAGACCTCCTCTAAAGAATAACCAATTTCCGTTATCACTCTTCTGGTGGTTAGACCTATTTCCTGAAGACCTTGCTTTCTTGTGCTGGTGCTCCTCCTTATCTTTCTTCTTGTCCTCCTCACCTTGTTGTGCATACACCATGATTCTAGAGGTGTCTATGTTAGAAAATAGTAAAATAACCTTTCACTCCTTTTTCACATGTTTACATAGGCGAGAGACAAACTTCCGCATCTTAGACCTCACATTAGGGACTATCTCTGGAGCATACCTGGACAGCTGAATGAATTTTAAATTGTATTCTTTGGGCATCAACCCTCTTGTTTCAAATTCATGAACACTTCCAAATTCTTTTTCCTCAAATCTTGAAGGAAAGAAATGGTCTAGGAATGCATTCTCTAACTCATACCAAAAAAGTAGGCTCAACATCTTCACCACAACTCTCTTCCCACTACTTGTACCAAACTTAAGCCACATCTTTGAGGTGATAAGAGAAAAGCTCAAATCCCTTAACTTCAGAAGCATTCATAGACTTAAGGATATTCCACATATCCTCGATGAAGTTCTGCGATCCTCCTATACCTTCTAATCCTCGTAGTAGCTGAAGGATCTTAGGAGCTAGAGATAGGGACTAGAGTTCTGTGATGGCTTGACTGGGAAGACATCAATTGAGTGAGCATAGTTATAGCTTGTCTAAACTCCACCTCAAAAGTAAGGGAGGGTTGAGTACCAGATGTCTGTGGAGCCTCTTGAATTCCATTGTCATTCTCTTGCTCAACTACTCTAGCTCTATTTCTTGTCTACATTCCCCTCTGTGGAGGCATGGTAGTCAATAGGATCTTATTTTTGGGGGAATTCCTCTGATCAACAGTGTATTTTTGAGGCATGATCTTAAAATATGTAAACACACGAGTTAGAAGAAGCTTTTATAGAGTTAACCTGTATTGCATGAATTTAATTATGAAAAGAGTGAGATAATTTCTAATTATCTATAGCCTCCCCATTATAGATGTTGCATGTTTAACATTGATAAGGAGGACTCTACTAGAAATGACCTCTTATACATTCTAGAACTTTTGAACTCTATGCTCTGATACCAAATTTGTCATGCCCTGAGTCTACACCCTAGGCATGGACGACACTCTAAAACCATTGTTGTCCCCAAGAGAACCCTTAGCCTAGCTACCAACTAAGCAGTAAACTTAAGTTGATATACATTATTTAAAAGAAGTGAGCAATTTAAATACTGAAAGAAATCTAATAAAAACTATTTAAAATACTCTCAATATATGCAAAAGGATATTTAAAACATTATCTATAAAATATTGAATTAAACCTCCACTCTATCCATGAAGCCTCTAAGTAAAAAAGATAGGTATCGTTACAGGTTCACGTCTACCTCAAAAGGACTAATGATAATGAATAAATGAACTAAAATGGAGTTTCTATGAAACCAATGAGGTCTCATCAAAAGCTAGAGCAAATGTGATCTTCAACGATGAACCTACTGAGGATCCATAATAGTTGTATCTATATCATAAAATGATACAGTGTCGAATGATATCAGTACATGAAATATATGGCGGTAAACTAGCTTAAGGGAAACATACTCACTGAATAGTGAACTAAAATGATCATTAGAAATAACTAACTGAAACTAAAGCCTGTAAGTGTAATGAAAAACTTCAAAGTATTACAATAAAGTACGATGACAAATGCAACTCAAAATAATATAGTATTTTCTCTCATTGGGGAGTTTCTCTAACCGATAACCATAACTATGAGTCTCATGATGATACAATGCACTGCTCACATTTCTAGAGCGGTCCATTAAATTGTTAGGATAAGGAATGCAACTCAACTCATGGATCCTTATAAAAGTCCATATCAGGGAATGAAGTGAGGAGTCGCCTGAAGCAGCAATATGATCCCATCCTATGCTGGCTACATAGTTTATGGGGTTTGAGTTATCAAACTCTTACCCAAATCGATGCTCAATACTACTTTCAAAAATTATGCAGTAATGCTCATATTATAGGGTGAGTAAGACACTCAAAATATATCTCATTTAATTTCATTGGACTTTACTTTGATTAGTCAACTCTTTATGCTTTCTCTTTCAAAATAATTATGCATTTGGGACTACTCGTGGTCCCTAAAACTTGTTATCAAAATACCAATTATGCATAGTACTCTAACTCATTTAGATTTTAAGAATCATGCATGAAATTATTAATGTGAAACTATATGAATGAAAGTAGTGAAAAGCACTTGGGACGCTCATTTCCCCTCAAAACTCTCATTTTAATCAAGACATAAAAATACATCATTCTTTAACTCAAAACAATGCATAGTAAGAAGTAATCTAAATACTCAAATGGGGTTCATGTGGATGTAAGCATGAACAAAATTTCAAAAATTTGAATTATAGGAATAATCATAGTCTTAATAAATATACATAGACCTTCAACGAAAGAAAGCGTAACTTATTTGAAAATTCCATACAATAGGATTAATACTCAAATTTAAACTCTTTAGTGATATAATTGAGATATAGGACATGAGGATGAACTCACTCCAATGCTGTGAATAGCCTTATATACTTTGAACAACATTTCTCTTGGCAAAACTCGAAGAACTCAATGAATACCCTTGAACCCTAGCTTGTTCTCCTCTCCAATCTATGCTCTAAGTCTTTGAAGTGATAATGAGGGAAAAGAGTAGTATGGTATTGATAATATACTTAACTTAGTCCCAAAATATTAGGGTTTTAACTTTAAAAAGGTGGGAAAAGATGAAAATGCCCCTCATTACAAGTTTACAGAGTCACCTACGGGTGCTACCTATGGACCGTAGGTCCTTCTATAGGTCGTAGGATACCTCTCATGGAAGAATGGTGCACAACATTAAGCTCACTAGAATTTGCAAGGTTGGGTTTATGGGCCCCTTCAATGGGTCGTATACCCTTCTACCATTCATGTAAGCTGCTCGTGGAAGAGTACTGGGGTCTCTGGGGTTTTGGTCTACGGGCCCCTCTACAGATTGTAGACCCTATTTGTGGAAGTGATCTGAGGTGGGGAACTTTAGGACTTGGTGTATGGACCTTCTATGGTCTATAGATCCTTATACGGGTCGTACAAGGAGTAGTTCTACACACTTGGAATTCAAGCCTCGGGACTTTTCCTATGGGTACCCTCTATGAGTCATAGAAACTACTATGGGCCATAGTAGCCATCCACTATAGAAGTTAAAATAGAAAGTTTTCACTTTTCTTTGTGGTAACTTACAATTCCCTCCTATGATCTGTAGACGCTTCTACAGGCCATAGGTGGCACTCATAAAAGTCATTTAAATGTAGAAACTTGAATTTTATTCTGGTCTCTTTAGATTGATCAAAGTTAGGATATTTTGAGGTGTTATACATCTCATCATACAAAACTCAATTCTCATCATCCCAAATTCTCACCATTATAAAATCACACAAAAAAATTGAAGAAGGAAACAATCGAGTGAGTTAGTGAAGAAGAAAATAGAAAAGGTCGCTTTTGAATTTAAAAATCTCACACAACCTCAAACTCCACATACTCATGTATGGGTCTTATCCTAACTTCATTGAGTGTAGGATTCGATTGTGTAGATCTTAATCTAGGTTCAATTTGAATTATAAATGGACAAATAGGTCGAATAAAACCCTAGAAATAATAGTTTATGAGTATGGGTATAGTCATGCTAATATCTTGGATGGGCTGTTGAATTATAATAAGTTGTAAGGCTTGGTCTTTTTAAATCTTGTACACTAACCTAGGTATTATACGTACTAAGGACTTCTAGGGGCCATAGTCCATCTTATGACCCGTAGTTTCCCTTCATATCCCAAAACCCTAAGGTCTAGTGTTTGACTTTCAAAAACACCAATAGCACGAGTGATATCTATGGGTTGCATACCCTTCTACGGCTCGTAGATAAGATTCATGCAAATTTAGTCCTAAAACTAGTGTCTGAAGTTAATAATTATGCACAGGATGAGTACTATCTATGAGTCGTAGTTTCTTCTACGGCTCGTAACTAAGGCTCGTGCAGCTAAGTCCTGAAAACCATTAAGTTTGCTTGAGACCTACATGGGGATCCTATGACTCATGGTCCTTCCTACTGTCCGTAGGTACCCATCCTTAGGTACTTATCAGTAAAATACCAATTTTTTTCTTTGTTTGACTTTATTTCTGATTTCTTATTTTTTACATTGTTTTACAGTGCTAATACTCTTCCGAAAGGTACCATGCCACAAAATTCAAATATAAAATATGTGAAAAGGCAGTCAGGCCATCCAAAAATGCCATGGCTAAGAAAATGAAAACTCTAATAAAAAGTGAGCCCATTGATGATGGAAAGTGGCTTCAAGGAGAAGTACCCCTTCAGGGATGATTCACCTACTGATCTCCGAAAGACTCATAACTAAAGCAAATAAACTATGATAGTACCGAAGCCCGTGAATCTGGTTGCCCCTTCTCACCTATAACTCTTCAGTATGAAGAAGGAGCCTAATAATATAGGGAAGAAAGTGGATGATTTTAGTCCAGTTCATAGTTAGGATCGTAAGAAGGCTTGCAATTTGAGACCAACACTTTACACTCAGGCCAACTTGAGCCACAGTCAAGGCCTACACAGCCTATCTGAGTAAAAAAGCAACCATTTTTTATTTGTCGAAGGGATGTTGACATCTACTGATATAGACGAAAGTGCAATGATAAGAATAACTACAATTGGTACATTACTAAAGAGCCTTATGTATTGACATCTAGCCTAGATGATGTCCTCGAGATTCATTATTTATTTCATTGGCATTAAAGCAAGTTGATGGCAACCCCATCGGGCAAGTAGATTCCAGCTATGGTTCAGGAGTTTTATGCATTCTATGCAGCTATGTTAAAAAAGTAGACGCCAGCCAAATCTAAGGAGCTGGATCAACCTTCTCCCATAACCACTCTAATCTTTGAGATTCTGGTCGAACTATTAAAGGAGACTATTTGATGGGTTCTTTATAGACCAACTTATAAGCAGACAACCCCGAATGAAAAATATGACCATCTTATGAAGATTATCTGGGATCAAAATATGATGAAGGATCATATATAAAGAAAGGAACTAATGAGATGGATTGTGTATCATATTGCTAAGCAAGGTGTCACTGCATAGTGAGTTTGTAGTTTTGGCCTTGATCAGAAAGGCCACACTTAATTTTAAGGCAAAGGTTTGGTAGGCCATTGTCCGACACTGCCTTTGCCCTACTTGGATGATAAGAACTTAAATTTGAATTGTGCGACGTTAGTGGCATATCTTATGGCCGGCTGCAAGATTGATTTTGTCTGGGTTATTATTGCCAAGATATATGAGAAGGAACTACGAAATACCACTATTATTCCTTTTCCTTGATTTTCAAGTTATGTAGGGAGTCCACTGTGCCATTGATTGTTGGGATAAAAAAGTGGATAGATGTTACTTAGACTTAGGATGTCAGGCTGATCAAAGATGATACTAATCTGGTTGCCTTGAGATAAGCTCCCCGGCTTGAGGTTAGATTGCCAAAGATGTTTAAAGGCCCAACATAGATTAAGGTGTTGATAGTTCTACTTTGAAAGAGGAACCCACTACTATAGAGTTGAGTAGGGTTGACACTACGACTGCCCTTCCTACCACCAGATTAGTTTACAGGTAGACTCGCATTGAGACTTAGTTGGCCCACCTAGTCCATGACCTCAAGCCATGGGTTTGGAAAGCCATAGTGGACTCTAAGGAGAGGGATATAGAGAAGCTTAAGACTGACTTAGATAAGAAGGACTGTCGAATGCATAATAGGATTGACACCTTCTAGTGGAGGGTGACTGAGCCCTTTAGGGCCTCCCTAAGACCAGACTTTACTAATATTGAGATACAGATAGAGTGGATCATATTCTAAGGTCACTTCTTTGGCCACAATACTGGCACTTCCCTTCCTATCTCTGCCTACACTAGCTGTTTCTATATTCATTATTGATCTATTTATTGGGGATGATCTGCCAGAGGAATTTGATAAGTGCCTACTTGATTAGACTACCACCAGAGGGGAAGCTGAGGAACAGGCTACCAAGAAAGTGAAGCGACAACTTGAGAAGGCTCAACATCCTTTCATCAGATATTAGGAAGCTCAATGAGACAGTGAGAGAGAGAAAGAGATGCAGCAGTTGATTAGATCCTCAGTCTCAAGGGATGGAAATGATGGTGTCCCTCATGTTGATTTTGAAATGTCTGTCGACACACCGGGTTCTACACCAATGGACCTGAAAACCTCTCTTTAGTACTTCGGTGCATGGGCCCCATTGGTTTGTCTTCACCCTCTATCTTTAATTTTTGAGAGGGGGTTGGATGGTTATTATCATTAAGAGTGTCTAGGTGAAGTATGGGTAGACTAGACACTCAGATAAGTCCTTGGGTTTTCTTTCCTATGTTCTTTCTCTAAGCACCTACTAATATTTTTTGAACCGACATGTTTAGGATGTAAATGTGGAATAAGAATAGGAAAGTATGGCATGATGATTATAATGTTTGAATAATAAAATAGGACCCCTCAAAAAATTATGAAGTGTTGTATCTATTGTTTTGATATATTGACTATGTCGTATCTCTGTACGACAATGACATAAACTTATAGGATATTCATGACTTAAATTGAAAAAAAAACTAGAGATTAATGATTGATAATGAAACTTGATGTCATGTGTGTGGTGAGGTTATTATTGATTCTTACTATTTGTGTCAGTATATCACTTGCCTCTTTAGTCGTACTATTATAATTGAATTGTTTATTATGAAAGGGCCGTTATTGAAAATAGTCTACTTAGCATAAAAACAACAGTCCAAATGAAATTGTACTCCTCTATCCAAGATTTGAACCTTGAATAGACTTTTCTATTGAAGTCACACAATTCACCTCCCCCTTCATTGGCTATTAAACCTTTGTTTCTATCCTGGTCCCTCCTTAGACAATTTTCACTTTACCTCAGGATAAAAGCCTAAGTTGAGGATGGCTATATAGAGGAAAGCGAGAAAACAATGGGTATGAAAAGAAATTTGTAATGATAAAAATGAGAATAATGGGGTGTGGCTGTGACAAAGAATAGATTAAATGAGTTAAATAATGAAGTGACGAAAATAAGAAAGCATTTAGAAAAGAAGAATCCACACTTGTGCACCAACGAAAGAAATGAATAGAGTTGGAACAAGTTATTGGTTGTAAAAGGTGGATTTAAGCTAATGTAGCGTAGTCACTATAATCCAAATATACCACATCCATCCCCGAACCTATGTTACAAGCCAAAAAAGTCCTACCATGATCCTAATTAACATGATTTGAGAGTCTATGCACTGAAAATAAGGGAAAGGTTATGGTATTGTGAATGAATGTTTGAATTTTTTTTATTAGAGTGAGAGTATACCGAATCCTTATTCTTGGAAAAAATTATATATCTTGATATATGTGTGAAAATGGAATTTCTTTGTAGTGTGGGCACAAGTAGCATTATCGAGAAAAATATCATGATCTTGGTAATCGTTGTCTGTGTATGGAAATGTGTCAATTAGTATAGTGATGTCATATATTAATCTATGTGAGTTAGCTTGATTGAGAGAAATAATTGCCCTAATGTTTGAATGAAAAATTGAGGGTGTCATGAGTTTAAAAAGCCATGTGATTGTCGTAGTTTTTTGATCTTCTTTTACATAGTGTTTTTTATGATAGTATTGTCACTCGAGGAAAAACAACTATTTTAAGTTAAGGGTGTTTATGTATCATGGATTTACAGTACTTTTACTACTTTAAACTTAATATTTTGCATTTTTTAAAAGCATTTATTAGTAGATTTAATTATATTTTGTCTTTGATTAGCAGGAAAATAGGTTTCAGCAGTAGAGAATTAAAAGAGAAGTGTTGTAGCTGAAAGTTGGCCTTCTATAAGCCAGCATACGAGCCTAGAAACTTCTACAAGTTGTAAGTAGAATTTATAGATATGAGTGATAATGTTGAGGAAAAGTATGGAGCTACAAGGGACGACTATGAGCCGTAGAAAGTTCTACAAGCCGTATGACGAAGCCATAGAAGATAATCAAAGAATGAAGACTCAGTACTTGGCCTACCAGTGAGAATGATGGATCGTGCATTGGTATATGGACCATAGGTAACTTCCAAAGAAAGATACTAAAGGCAGACTCAAAAGTTGCTTCCACAAAGGAATTCCATGACTCGTGGGACGAGTGACGACCCATAGGTCATGAGTCATGGATGTTCCCGACCTACTTTACCTACTATTTCTAGATTTAGTTTATGTAGGATTAGATATGTATAAATACACTTTTGGGTTTTGTTTATTATGTAACACACATTTTTAGGTTTTAGAATTAAACATAAACTAATTTTGGCTTTAATTCTTGAATTCATGTAATTTTATCATCAACTTTGATTTTGAAATTCAATGGAAGATTTCATATTTTCATGCTCATACTTGAAAGTGCAAGATTTATTTTAACAAATTAATTATGAATTGTGATCAGCTAACTATGAGTAGCTAATTCAACAACTAGGGTTGTGGGAACAATGAAAAATTAAAGAAAAAAATCAAAAAACTAGTAATTCTTGAATAGTGTGCATGCATATATTATTTTCCCTTTGCTTTGATTACTTTTTAATGGTTACAACCATTAGAACTCTTCTTATTATTACTTACCGGACCAAGGAGGTAAAAAATAGGAAAAGGTATTATACAATGGAGATTTGAGGCTATCAACCCTCATCTAAGAATTGAATGAACCAAGGAATAGCTAATTTGGGAGCACTAGTAAGGGTTAGTAAAGCATACATCCGTTGATGGACCAAGTTGCATGGTGATAATAACTTTTTAAAGGACTAACCACTTAGGTGAAATTAACTTACCAATCATGCATGTTACACTCTAGACAAGAAATACTAATATATGGTTCTACTGAGTTAAGGATATCTGGGGAACACATATACCCTAGTTTCACCATTGACTGAATTTAAACACATTTATTTGTTACTTGCCATTGATACACTTAAATACTTTTATATACCCCCCAACCCGCACCTATTATAGAATTAACATGACTAAGAGTACGTATAATAACAATTAAGCTAAGTTTGAACCTCATTCCATGTGGGATAGACCCTAACTCTGTTAGGTTATTAATTTGAACAATGACCGCTTTATACTTTTTTTAGAGGTGTAATTTGGGTGTATCAAAAAAGCTACTACAAAACAAGCACAAGTCCAAAAAGTGGACCACGAAAACAAAGACTTGTATACAATACAAAAGAATAGTCCACTTTAAAAGAAAAAGACATGTATGATTTGGAATGCCATAAGCTCACCCTCGTCTCTGAGTGACTCTACAATTGGATTGAAATCAATGATGGTAACTAGTGCTCATATCAACATCATGATAAATAGGTGCAAAGTGTAGTATGAGTACCAAAACAATAAGTACTGAGTAGGCATCACAGGAGACTGATCTTAAAAATTAAAAGCAATATGAAAAGAGGAATTACACAGAGGTCAAAGAGAGAAAGACTAAAAGGAATGCATATGAGTGTAGAAAAGAACTAAACAAAAGTAACTATACATAAAACTAGGCTCCCATAAGCCAAGAAAGTACTGTGCAAGTTTAACTAAAAACCCAAACGGACCCCCCTAAGCCTGATGAGTACACAAAATAGTTATAACTACTAAGAATATAACCTAGTGAATCCATAGCTGAAAGGTGTGTAGCTCAGACCTCGAATTGCAGATAGGACCTCCAAAAGAACTAATATTTCTCAGCCTCTAGGTATCAACTCCTTAGAGAATAAGTGGCCACTAGAATAAGAAATTACAAATCCCAGACCTCGAACTACGGATGAAACAACCCAAGAGAATCAATAAAAAAGCCTACTAAAGACTCCATATAAATCATCATCACAAGAATCATGATGTAACGACATTTATACCAAGGTTATCAATACCATACTCCAAGATCGAATTGAATCCTATCCCAAACCATCAAATGAGACCTCATATATCAATCGTAAATCACTAGATTCATAGAAAAGATGAGTTATGGATAAAAGGACATCGTAGTTGAGTTACCTCCTAGCTAAGGCGCATTCTATCAAACCTGAGTCTGCTACACCAGTCTATAGGGAGATAAGTCGTCTGAAGGACGCCGAAGCAATTCTAAGGCCTATCGACTCCAAAATCCACCAGTCTATACAAAGGCTAGGGCAAAACATGCTTCAGTACCAATAATAGTCAAATACTAAGGCATACCACAAGGTAAGGATGAGCAACAATTAAGAACAACATGCCAACAAGTTCCCGAAAATACCCGAATAAACATGATTTCTAGGTAACTAAGAATGATCAACTAACTAACCAACCCAAATTCCAACTAAAGTCGGGGGGGCTGAATAGAGAAATTCTCTTCCCACGTAGCGACGGGCGCGGGAGGAAGAAACCTAAGAGAAGATGCTCGTCTCTTAGGTCCTTTTTTTCGGTGCAACACAGGAAAGCGCGTCAACATCAATTCATATTTTGGAGCTCAATCTTAAGAAAAGAAAGCTATAGACTACCTCAAAGAAGATTGTGCGATCTCCATAATCATGATTTTTGGGATTTTCCCTTACAAACGAACTTTGAATGCTACCACACGATTAAAAATAGTTTTCACAACATTAATATGGTTGTTTTGACACCAAATTCATCTAAAATGGAGATAGACCAATTTTGGAGTTAAAAATGAAAATGTGAAACTCACACCAGAAATTTTTGAATTGACTCTATGAAAGAGTCCTAATTAGCTATCCAAACTTATGTCCTAAAATGAAATACAATTCAGATTTCAAAATAGCCCACAATAAAACATGCAATAAACAAACTCAATATCACTATTAGAGGTCAATAGAGGTTATAGGAATAAGGAATTACCTCTGGAATGAGGCTACAACCACTCCCCGATAGCTCTAACAAAATTCTCTAACAATCTCCAACAATAATGATAACGCTAAAATACACACTTATGAATCGAAGTGTAGGTGGCCATTAGAAATATAAACCCAATGTAGGGTCCAGGTCGAATCCCACAAGGAAGAATGTGTAGGCAATTGAAGAAATAAAATATTACAAGCTACTAGTTTGAATCTGAAATAAGAACGATTATAATATGAAGGTATCGGTAATAATCAATGATAAGAGAAAGGGAACATGGGAACAAGGGCAAATATTTTCAAGAAAGGAATCAAAGGGAATTTGGGAATTCGGAAGTCAATTATCATTCACATGATCCATTGCACCTTAATCACAAATAGTCTCAATCAATCATGGGTAAAATAATATATGCATAGGAATCTAAATTATCCACCTACTTCTCTCAAATGTAGGCAAATACTTCTGAACTAGTTCTCTTGAATCTAATTAAGTGATAACACATTATAAACATTGCATGGATTCACTATTTCTAGCCAAAATCCTATCACACACAAAAATAAGGGAGGTGTGACTGGTACTCGATACCATATTCGATCGAGCTAGCCATTAAACATACTAGCTAACTAAACTAGGGGACCAAAATATTAGGCAACACACTATTAGAAATACTAATCCTAGACCATTAAGGTCATGACCTGAATGACAATAAGTCATATAAAATGGTAGACAAGCCAAAATAATAAGTACTAGGTAGCCAACGAGGCCACAATTAAAGACATACATGCATACACAGATGTATATACATGCTAAGACTATGGGCTGAAGACTGAAAGCTACAAAAAAGAAACCCAGAATATAACCTCCACAATAGCCTATAAGAGTGTCATAAGCACTGTCGGGACAAGGCCTCGACTATACCCAACTGTACAACAAAAGTAAACATCCTATGAAAGCTCCAACAACTCACAGCTGAACCCCGAAACCTAGAGAAGGGTTCAATCAAAATCCCTACCTGGACCTGAACATCCAAAACAAAAATATAGTATCTCTAGGTAAAAGGACATCAGTATGAATAAAAATGTACTGTTATGTAAGGAAGAAAATAGAATCATAAATAGTTGTTGTAAAAAGGATAATTGAGATACCACTTGACATTGAAACTCTGATAGCCTCCATGGACAATACCCGATCTGTCATGACCCAACCTAGGTCCTAGTTGTAACATGGAGATTGAAACCCAAAATGATCCCAACAAAGCCTCTTAGAATACATTACATTCATAAGGTAAAATAAAACATTAAAAAAACAGATAAAAGAGTAACATCAAACATGGAACTCTAGAAATGGAAATGAAATCTCAAGTCATATGTCCAAACGAACTACATCAACTCTATGTCTAAATATGTCTCTATCATACTATAATAGGTGCGGGCATAGAATAAGCCACTAGCTCCCCAAATAAGAAAGAAATGCCTCAAAGTAGAAAAATAGTCTAAGGGTATCAAGAAAATAAATAAGCTTGATAGGTAGTCCCCAAAGCATGAGGACTTACCAAATCAAGTGAATAAATCTTTTATCTAGCCATGAGAGTGTTTAGGGTGATCATCGAGCCTACATTATAACATAATGTAGGCAAATCAAAGTATGCGTTAGTAATTTAGATGTACTAAGCATATTTTATGACCTGATTTCTTAGGTCATGATGGTTCCTACTATGGCCCACCAATAGGCAAGACAACTTATATCCCAGAACTCTGAGTAATGGTATGTGAGAGTAAAAGACTAGAAATACAACCTAAAACAGTAAAGAAGTAATAGGAGCATATATGAACGGGCAGAAGCAACTAAATATATACAAAATAAAAAAGAACCCTCCCAGATCCTGGCAGTCACATGTATAGAGCTACTAGTTAAAAGAGTACAATTCCCAAAAGTGGACCACAAAAACAAAGTTGTCTCAAAAAGCAAAAGACAATCAAAATGTATATACAAAGGGAGACAGGCAAATCTAGGATGCAATGTGCTCACCCTTATCTTCGATCACGACCGCAGTTGGCTCGAATCAATGCCGGTAGCTACTATTGGGACCTGTATCACGAAAATAGATACAGAGTATAGTATGAGTACCAAAATAATAGGTACCCAGTAGGCATTATAGGTCGACTGAGCTAGATAAGAAAAAGTAAACTGAAGTGTGAGTAAATGATCACAACCAAGGACAGGGAAAGAAGTAAATATAGGTATGCACACGAGCATGCTCAACAAATAAAAAGAAAGAATCTAGCTAAATTCATCGGGCTCCCATAAACCTAACGGGTACGCTCGTGCACAAGTATAATATGACAACCTTTATGGACCCCTATAAGAACGAAAGGAGCAAAGGAAAAATGAACAGAGCCAAAATAATTCCAATAATATCACTATTTCCCAGACTTGAACCGAACCATTCCCAAACTCTATATACCTCAACCCAAAGCTGAGAGAAGATGATGACTTAAAATGAAGATTCATCAGGAAATCAAGAATTGAACAACGTGTAAGATGGACCACAAACTTCAACGTGTAAGATGGACCACAGACTGTGATCGGGTAACTATAGTCAAGGGGTCGAACATAGGTAAGCTAGACCTCATACTTCAATCAAGTGACTATAGAGAAGGAGCCTGAACGCAAGTAAGCTAGACCACAAAGTTCAATCGGGTAACTGTAGCCAAGCAACAGGACACAAGTAAGCTAGACTGCAGGCTTGAATAGCGTATCTTTAGCAAAGGGATTAAACTAAATTAGAATCGGTGACCAACCAAGCATCTCAGAGAGTTCCTCCAAATAGAGTTCCATCAATATATTATTCCCGTCTAAACCATATACCAACTGAATCATCGCAAAATCTCCTAAAATAAAGAACCAATCGATACCAGACTGATAGGAGAATAGGACAATATGGAGGTAAGGTCAGAAGATGAGTTACTTTCTAGCTAAGGCTCAGACTATCAGACTCAAGTCTGCTATATCAGTCTACAGGGAGCTAACTGTCTATAATGATATCGGAGAAATTCTATGGCCCAATGACACCAAAATCATACAAGTCTAAGGCAATCACTAGTTTAATCTTAGAGTAAGACTTAATATGCTTCCAAACATATGAACAAAGTCAAAGTACATAACAAAAGGCGTGGATGAATGATAATAGCAGAAATTACGCTTAAATAGTCCAACAATTTCCCAAAATAGTGCCTAGGACATGAATTTTAGGAATTTAGCATGCTCGACACCGCAACCCTTCTAACTCATATAATTCAATACCCAATTTCCTAAACATGCTTAGTATCACGAGGAAAAAAATATAGCCTACCTATAGGACGACCGCGTGTGCTCCAACTTATGAAACTAGAGCTTTTTCCTTCTGATCAGCCTCCGAATACTACCACACAATCAAAAATAAAATCACAATGTTAAAATGATTATTATGATACTAGAATTATCGAATTGGATTCAAAAATCAGGAATTATAGGACCCGCTCCTTAACTCACATAATTGAATCTAAGAATAGGCTCCAACTACTATCCCCAGCTCATGTTCCAGGAAGGAACACAATTCACACATCAAAAAGGCCCCAAAACTAACATGTATTCATGATCAACTACAAAGATAAAAAACACAACAAACATAGGAAAAAGAAGAAATTACCTCAAAGGAAGCCTCAACTCCTAATTCTGAACAAACCACTGGGTTTGACTCAAAAATCTACACAAGTTAGCCTTTTGAATTGCCCATATCACCCAAGAATTGAAGATAAAACAACAACAACAACAATAACAACAACAACCCAGTAAAATCCCACATCGTGGGGTTTGGGGAGGCTAGAGTGTACGCAGACCTGACTCTTACCAATGTAGGATGACTGTTTTTGAAAGACCCTCGGCTCAATAAGAAGCATAGAAAGAAAGGTCAGACAAGAATATTAAAAGTAGAAAAGTAGATAACGGAAGAGTTCCAAACAATAGTATAATCAAAGCACTAAAAAAACAGTAGATATCATCAAATAATAACATAAATACCATAATAAGGTAACATAACATACATAACATAAATAACATAAATCAGAGTACAAGAAATCATAGTGCGTTAATACGCCTACGAATAAGGGGGAATAATGCCACTATGTACTAGCCTTCTACCCTGATAAGTGTCCTCCACACCCTCCTATCTAAGGTCATGTCCTTGGTAAGTCATAAATGCGCCATGTCCTGTCTGATCATCTCTCCCCAATATTTCTTTGGCCTACCCCTACCTCTTCTGAAACCATCCATGGCCAACCTCTCATATCTCCGCACTGGTGCCTCTAGGACTCTCCTCTTCACTTGCCCAAACCATCTCAGACGCATTTCACGCATCTTGTCTTCCACCAGGGCCACTCCTACCTTGTCTCGAATAACCTCATTTCTAATTATGTCGCTCCTGGTATGCCCACACATCCATCTCAACATTCTCATCTCGGCAACTTTCATCTTTTGCACGTGGGAGACCTTAACTAGCCAACACTCCGCCCCATATAATATAGCTGGTCTAACCACCAATTTGTAGAACTTGCCCTTAAGTTGTGGTCACCTTCTTGTCATATAACACACCGGAGGCAAGCCTCCATTTCATCCATCCTGCCCCAATACGATGTGTGACATCCTCGTCGATCTCTCCACTTCCTTGCATGATAGAACCAAGGTACTTAAAACTACTTCTCTTTTGGATGGCTTGGTCCCCGAGTCTAACTTCCATGCCAACATCTTGAGGAGTCTCACTGAACTGGCACTTTAGGTACTCTGTCTTGGTCCTACTCAACTTAAACCCTTTAGACTCCAAGGTGCGTCTCCAATCTTCCAACTTAGCGTTAACTCCGCTTTGAGTCTCATCGATAAGGAATATGTCGTCCGCAAAAATCATACACCATGGCACCTCACCTTGAATTTTTCGCATCAATACATCCATCACCAAGGCAAACAGAAACGGACTAAGAGCTGATCCTTGATGCAACCCCATCACAACTAGAAAGTATTCTGAATCCCCTCCTATTGTCCTTACCCTAGTTTTGGTACCCTCGTACATGTCCTTGATCACCCTTATATACGCTATAGGTACACCTTTAGCCTCTAAACATCTCCATAGTATCTCTCATGGGACTTTATTGTAGGACTTTTCTAAGTCGATGAATACCATATGCAAGTCTCTCTTCCTCTCCCTATATTGCTCCATTAGTCTCCTCATAAGATGGATGGCTTTCGTAGTTGATCGTCCCAGCATAAATCCGAACTGGTTCTCTAAAATAGACACTCCTCTCTTTACCCTCATCTCCACCACTCTTTCCCACACTTTCATAGTATGGCTTAGAAGCTTGATACCTCTATAGTTGTCGCAACTCTGGATATCCCCCTTGTTTTTGTATAGAGGGATCATGATGCTCGACCTCCATTCTATGGGCATCGTTGCCATCGTAAAGATGACATTAAATAACCTAGTCAGCCATTCCAAACCTACCGAGCCCGCACTCTTCCAAAATTCTCCAAGGATCTCATCAGGTCCGGTCGCTCTTCCCCTACGCATCCTATGAACGGCAGCTTTAACCTTATCTCCCGTAATACTCTTACAACCCTCAATATCGTCACTACTTCATGTATGTTCTAAATCTCCCAACACAATTTCTCTGTCCCCTTTGTCATTCAAAAGTTTATGGAAGTATGATTGCCATCTTTGTTTGATAAGGGTCTCCTCTACCAATACTTTTCCGTGTTCGTCTTTAATGCACTTCACTTGGTCCACATCGCGTACCCTTCTCTCCCGAGCCCTGGCTAGCTTGAATAATTTCCTGTCCCCGCCTTTCTCTTCCAGTTCAGCATAAAGGCATTCAAAAGCTGCCGTTTTTGCCGTTGCAACCGCCGACTTCGCCTCCTTTCTCGCTATCTTATACAGTTCCTCATTCATCCACTTCTCCTCCTCATCCTTGCTCTCCATCAACTTAGCATACGCCACCTTCTTTGCTTCCACTTTCCCTTATACTTCTCTATTCCACCACCAGTCCCTTCGATGTCGACTATGACTACCTATCAAGACTCTTAACACTTCCCTTGCTACAGCCCTAATACAACTAGCTGTCTTATCCCACATACCGTTCGCATCCCCACTACTATCACAGGCCCCCATATCCTTCAATTTCTCTCCCATCTCTAGGGCACTAACTATTGTCAAACTCCCCTATTTGATCCTAGGTCGTTCTTCCCCGACCCTCCTCGTCCTCGTCATCTTGATCCCTAAATCCATCACTAAGAGCTTATGTCGGGTTGTAAGGTTGTCAATCGGAATGACCTTACAGTCTTTGCACAAACCTTTATCATCCTTCTTAAGGAGTAAAAAGTCTATCTGAGTTTTAGCCACTGAACTACGGAAGGTTATCAAGTGGTCCTCCTTCTTTGGGAAACTCGATTTGGCTATTACCAACCCGGAAGCTCTTGTGAAATCCAAAAGTGCGATTCCTCCTCCATTTCTGTCCCCGAAGCCAAAGCCCCCATGCACATCATCATACCCTCCTAGAATAGACCCGATGTGCCCATTGAAATCCCCTCCCACGAAAATCTTCTTAGTAGGTGGTATGCCTCCCACTAACTCATCCAAATCCTCCCAAAAGCGCCTCTTATCCTCCTCGCATAAGCCCATTTGCGGCGCATAAGCACTAATAATGTTCAACGTGATCCCTTGAACGACCATTTTAATCGACATCATCCTATCATTGACTCTCCTAACCTCCACCACCTGATCCCTTAAATCACTGTCTATTAAAATGCCTACCATATTCCTATACTTCGATTTACCATAAAACCAAAGCTTATACCCGTCTACCTCCTTAGCTTTAGAGCCTACCCATTTTGTCTCCTGGACACAGGCTATATTAATCTTCCTCTTCTTTAGAATCTTAACCAGTTCTATGGATTTACCCGTTAACGTTCCAATGTTCCAAGAACCTATTCTCAGTCTAGACGCTCCTTTAACCCACTTAACCCTCCTTACCCTCGTCCCCGTCCATGAGCGAGAACATGACCCTAGTCTACCATCGCTATCCAAAGCCACGAAAATGCGTATAAACTAATAAATTATTCAGAGGTCTAAAGTCGACAAAATATAACTACAAATATATGAACAAAGGATAGATATATAAAGATATAAAAATCAGAGGTACAAACTCCGGTAGAAATGAACCTGGTTGCCGCCGAAAAATACTACTCATGCTGAAATATTGTTCACGTCGGTGTTAGGAGTTGAGTTGCAGCGGTTGTTCGTCCCAGGGAATACAAATTTGTACACCTGGAAAAAAAAAATCTTCGCCGGGAAAATTGGAGTTTCGCCGGAATTTAATACTTAGATCTAGATCTATACAGATCTTGAGGATCTTGAGTGCAAGGGCTGATATTTATAGTAACAAACTAGATCTAATCTAAGCGAAGATCTTGAGGAAGCAAACAACTTCGCCGGAGCTCCGATGAACACCCAGATTCTACTTTCAATCAACACACCAAAGACCAAAAAATAGAGGATAAAATTGAACAAGTGTTCAGTTTCAAAATAAATAACTTCAAAACCCCTTACTGGAATTGAATTCCCTTCAACACCAGAGACAAAACACAGGATCAAAAGGAAATGGCGGTGGATTCAGTTTCAAACAAATAATTTCAAAACCCCTTTACGGAAAATGAGATCTTTTTTGACTGAAAAAGCTCAACTCCACCAAATCTTCGACGGAACCAAACGAACTCGAAGAGCGATCTATATGGATGAATAAAAATATATTATCAATCGGTGCACCAGATCCGTCAGATGATATCCGATCTCCGATAGTTGTGGAATCATTGGTAATGGTAGATATGAACAGAGGAGTACCTTGAAGATAAAATAAGGTATGAAATTGATATAAAATTTGGAAATGGGGTCTTAAGACTAACCCTCAGGTTTCTCAAAGGCAACCCCCTGGTGATCGCTTAAGTGACACCCATCTAAAAGGTGGGCATCACTTTTGTAACGCTTGGTTGTTTAAGAGACCAATCGCTTTAGAGATAAGGCTTTCGCTTTAGCAACAAGGCTGTCGCTTAAGCGACACCCACCCAAGTAGGCTGGTCACTTTAGCGAGCTCCTGACTACTTTACTGACACTCGCTTTACAACCAGGGGTCTCTTAAGAGACAGCATCAGAAACTACTGGTGCAAGAAAGAGCTTAGCATGTCAAAACCTTCGACTGGGTGCTCGGGATTTGTTTGGAACCCATGAGCGCAAATGAGATATGCTACCCTACCAAATTCAATATTTTGGACTTAATAGCACATTTAAAATTCCCATATAAATTTATTTTAATAAAAAGTGGGTCTCACACCCAAGTGCCATTTTGAGCCAATTTCCATAATGGGCCTCAGGATTAGATTAGAAGCCTCGAGAAGTGAATGAAGGATCATTTTAGACCAAAATCGACATTCCAGATCTAACCACGCTGTTAGAATTTTCATCCGAGCACATTATCCAAGAACTTTGACCAAAGTCAAATATAGGTCAAATTTCAATGGCAAAAGCGCAAAATGGTGCTAAAGTCGTACCAATTGCCCCAGTACTCATGCTAACAATGCTACTAGCATAATTTTGTCATTCCAGAGCTGACGGAACTGTCAGACTTCCATTCTAAGGTGTTTTCCTAAAGTCATGACCGAAGTTAACTTTTTAAGTTATAAAAGCTCCAAAATAGGGGAACGGGCCTAAAATCCAAATGAATGACCAAACGACCAAACACTCAGTATCAGTAAATCATAAATGACTTAGGGTCGCTATAAAAACACTCTAAATATTAGAATGAATACTTAAATTCAAATATAATCTGGAGGGTCATTAAAGTATGTGAGAAATGCAATACATCACATAAAAGCAATGACATATAATCAAGGCTAGAACATATGATAAGTAGACCACTTACATGTAAAAGTGAATCATGATTAAGGCTAGTGACATTTTAAACCATAATGTAACCTTCTAAGAGAACGTTATAATGCATGAATAGTCATGAGTTATAATGAGGAATCATAAAAAAGCTTGCAAGTTTATAGGTAGTAGTAAGGATCATAAATCATATAACCATGGGTGAGAGAACATACTTTACTTTTTGAAGAACTATTAGCCATAATAAGAAATACCTTAATCATTGAGAGAAGGGCCTTGTACCTTTGTTAGAGAAACCATTAACCGACCTAAACTATGTGAGCTGTAAAATAGAGTCCCAATGTTTATTAGTACATCGAAGGAAAGGGGGAGAGTACTTGCCAAGGTAGACTCTTATATGCCTAATTGGATCCACTAAGCTACGTGAAGGGTCGAGCTTCTTCTATGGGTGACCCTCAAAGGAATCAAGCTGCTTCTATGGGTGATTCTTTATCCTATAGTGGCACGTTGTTATGGGCAATGGGATCTTACTATGGGTCTCTAGCCTTTACCACACCAGAGAGAATGCCTATCCCAAGGTCAACTCGATACTAGGTAAACTCTCAACAGAATAGACAAACTATAAGACATAAAGTCAACCTCATATGGGAGGGGCCATATCTACTACCTATCCACTTTTCATAAGAACATAATCATAGAATAACTCCTTAACTTTATCTCATGTAATGTAAGTATAGACTTTCCATCATTGCATATGTTTATTCGTAAAACATCTTTAGGGACTTAAATCACCCTATCATTAACTTACTTGAACATTACAAAATCATCATTCATGAAACTTCTTTGCAAAAAGGACCTGTAAACTCATTTTTAGACCTTATCAAACATTGATAAAGCTTTCATTGAATATAACTTGGAACTCAAGATCATAACTTATACTTGTAACTTAGGTGAAGCATGCATACATAGTCAATTTAACTTGACTTCATGGAATTTGATGGAGAACATGCATGACCATATAATTTATATTAACCCACACATATTTCATGAATATGACATCAATTTGAAGCAATATTGCATGTAGGAAATTCATAAAAAATCATTAAAATCATCATTTATAATCTTCAACAATATTTTATAAGTCCCAAACATCATTTATAAAATCTTTCATTGAAAAACCCTTTGAAACTAATCACAGTTCATGAAATCACTATTTAAAATAGCATTATGCATGGGCACTTATAGAACAACTTGAAATCATGTAATAAATGTAGAATCATTCTTATAATGATGATTGATAATAATTAAAAGCGAAATTGAAAAAACCCAATGTAATTTATCAAAACTAAGGTTAGAAACCAATGAAAGCTAAAGAGATTTTTGAGGAAAATCCTGGGACTCCATGGGTGAAAGGAACCCATGGATCAAATCCTACATAACTTGGATGGATTCCTTGATTAAAGCTTAAAAACTGATGAAAGAATTGGAAACCTTAGGTGTTCCTTCAATGAAGTCTTGTAGAATAAGAAGAGAGCCTTAAGAGGATTTTATGGGGGAAAACTGGTTAGAGGAATGAAATATTCCTTCAAAACACCCAAAAATGACTTATGATAGGGTTAAAAGACTTGGGAAAGGAACAAAATAGCCTTACAAGTCGTGTAAAATTTTTCTGAGAAAATGACTTCTACGAATCGTAGAATACTCTAAGGGTTGTAGAGTAGAGTCATATTCTTTATGTGATTGGACAACCTCTAGTAACACGGTCATAACTTTTTTATCCGAACTCCAAATATGGAACACTTGGTGTAGTTGGAAAGAGGACTGAAAGACCTTTAATTTGATAGGTTGTGAGACACCTAATTCTTTATAATCTAGCATATATGACCATTTTAATTTGACCCAATAAAATCTTTTATCGAAACTCAGTCGGTAAGGAAGCTTTAAACTTGTGTTTGTGGTAGAGGATTCTTATGGACTTAAAACATCTCTAGATCTATTTCCATACTTAAGAATTGACCTTATAACATATACACAATTAAGAATCACCCTTACTGATCATAGAAATGACTTCTACGACTCATCATTAGTCTATAGGTTGTCAATATGAGTCGTCAAAGTAGTACATCAAAATCATAGGCTACTGGAATAAAAATTGGTCCCTATGAATCATGTATATGAGTCGTTAACACTTACATGAGTTGTACAAATGACTCATCAAACCTTTCACACTTAGCCAAAGTTCAGAATTTAGGACCCCCTTCTATGAGTCCATTCTATGATTGGTAACTCATCCTATGACTCGTCCTGTTAAGTCCTTTCAAAAGTAATGACACTTGTCAATTTCACACATTCAGAGACCAACTCTACAACTTACTCAATGAGTCGTCTCCATTCCTACAAGTCGTCAACTTGACTTGTAAACTCAGTACCAAACTTAGTTAGTTTTCCAACTCAATATAATTCCTACAAGCCACTCTTACGACCCGTAGTAGTCCCTACGACTTGTAGGCCAAGTCTTAAACTATGGGATAGTACCTTTTCTTGGAATTTTCATTTGTTTTGACTTTCCAACTTTTAGGGCCTTATAATATCTCCCTCTTGGGAACATTCATCCTCGAATGAGATTTGACTAGCATAGAATGGACATGAAAAGAGTACTAGCAACCTAACATGAATGCAATAACACATTCAAATGTAATAAACATGAGATATTCAATTTCAACCTAATACATAGATTAAAATCAATTCAGGAACATGCATGCATATGAAAAGACATAAGAATAACTAGAACTTGGGAATTCGTAAGGATAGACATGAGAAGCTAACACTTCAACTAGCATAAAAATTCAAACACTTGGGTTATCAAGTAAATCATAGAACAATTAATACGAAACTAATCCATACCCACCATTATCCTGACCAAACAAAAAAGATGAACCAGCCCGAGCCATCTCCCTTCCTCTTCTAGTAGCCACCGGATAATCCCTCGTAAGTTAAGTTTTCTTCAACACTCACATTACCCAAAGGTAAATTGCTTTAGGACGACCAACACATTTCCTCAATATTGATACATGGAATATCGAATGAAATAAGACTAACTCCAATGGTAATTAAAGTTCATAGTCCACCTTACCATGTGCCTTAAGATCCTATACCACTCCTCACCACCACATTTAATCAACCTCGAAACCTAATCAAGAAGCACCCAATGCACCATACATTCACCCATATGCCATCAACACCACATTCAAGCCTAGTTCCATAACAATTCTAATATACTTACTTGAAACCCTTAATAAGAAGTCATCAATAGCCTACTACAAGCACTCACATCTCGACAACCATGTATTCAAGTGTACCATTCAAACCACTTTATGGATCCATTGAAGTCAACATCTCTTAAGAATTTTCAAGTCTACCTTAACATCTCTACATCCACTTTTGCATTAACTCCTACCATAGGCACACAAATATACTTTTACATATCTATTGCACACAACAAGATCTATCTAGCTCTTCTCCATGTCTATAACATTAAATAAGGTAAGCATTCCATAATTTATCACAATATGGAATACCCACTCTCTCCTCAATCTACCCTAAGTTATCCATCAAGAGTTATGGGATCCACTCAATATAGTTTCTCTTAGACCATCAATATTTGGAACACATAACGGACCTTGGTAATAAAATACTCTATCTCCCCCTTATGAGATAACCTCAATCTTCTTATCAACCACCAATCTCTTTAATTTAACTAAGGTTGGACCCATATCTTGCCTTGCTTTTACATCTACTACTAGTGATAATTTCAAACCATTTTTAATAAGAATACCACCCGCATTAATATCAATCCCTCTTTGCATTGGAGATTGTCTTGAAGACATTTTCTGTAAATCGCAAAGAATAATTGTTAAGAAAAGAACCTTAGGACATAACTTTATCGCACGACATAGATCATAAAAGATGTGAAACATTTCCCTAAATGCCTCATAGCCTCCTATTCATGGATGTGGCACACTTCACACTGATGAACAAGGCTCTACTCAAAGCAATATGTTAAACTTCCTAGGACAATTGAACATTATACTCTAATATTAAGTTTGTCACGACCTGACCTAGGTCCTAGTTGTAAAACGGTGATTGAAACTCTGAAGGATCCCAACCAGCCTCTTAGCATATATTGTATTCATATAGTAAGATAAAAAATTATTAAAAAACAAGTGGAAGAATAATATCAATCATGGAAGTTTAGAAATAGAAATGAAATCTCAAGTTATATGTTCAAACGGACTACATCAACTCTATGTCTAAACATACCTCTATCATACTAACATAGGTGGTGGCATAGAATAAGCCACTAGCTCCCCAAACATGAAATAAACATCCTAAAATAGCTACATAATCTAAGGGTAGCAAGAAAATAAATACGCTCGATAGGTAGTCCCCAAAGCATGAGAATTTACTAAATTAACTAAATAAATCTTGTATCTAGCCATGAGAGTGTGTAGGGTGATCTCCTAGCCCCCTACATTATAACACAATGTAGGCAAATAAAAGTATGCATTAGTACTTTGAATGTACTAATTATGTGAGAAATGCAATACACGACATAAAAGCAATGACGTATGATCAAAGCTAGAACATATGATAACTAGACTATTTACATGTAAAAGTAACTCATAGGTAAGGCTTATGTCATTTAAAACCATAATTCAACCTTATGAGGAGAATTTGTACAATGTATGGATAGTCATGAGTTATAATAAGGAATCATAAAAGAGCTTGCAAGTTTATAAGCAGTAGTAAGGATCTTAAATCATATTGAGATTCATATAACCATGGGTGAGAAAACATACTTTACTTTGTCAGAGACATATTATCCATAGTAAGAAATACCTTAATCATTGAGAGAAGGACCTTGTACCTTTATTAGGTGGACCTTTGACTGACATAAACCAAGTGAGCTATAACATTGATTCCCAACTCTTACCTATACATCGGAGAACTACTTGCCAAGGTAGACTCCTATATGCCTAAGTGGATCTACTAAGATACACAAAGGATCGAGCCTCTGCTATGGGTGACCATCAAAGGAATCAAGCCAATTATATGGGTGATCCTTTA
Organism: Solanum dulcamara; assembly: GCF_947179165.1. Taxonomy (NCBI): domain Eukaryota; kingdom Viridiplantae; phylum Streptophyta; class Magnoliopsida; order Solanales; family Solanaceae; genus Solanum; species Solanum dulcamara. Next base: position 44,753,729 of record NC_077239.1, on the reverse strand, counting down.
TCCTACGGTGGCACGTAGTTATAGGATAATGGGATCTTAATATGGGTCTCTTGCCTTAACTACAAGAGATAATGCCTATCCCAAGTTCCACTCGGTTCTAGGTAAACTCTCAATGGAATGAACAAACCATAAGACATAAAGTCAACATCATGTAGAAGGGGCCATATCTACTATCCATCCACTCTTCATAAGAACATAATCATGTAATAACTCCTTAATTTTTTCTCCTGTAATGTGAGTACAGACCTTTCATCATTATATATTTTTATTCGTAAAACATCTTAAAGGCCTTAACTCACCCAATCATTAACTTGCTTGAACATTATAAAATCATCATTCATGTAACTTCTTTACAAAAAAGACCTTTAAATTCATTCGTAGACCTTGTCAAATGTTCATAAAACTTTCATTGAATATAACTTGGAACTCAAGATTATAACTTATACTCGTAACTTAGGTGAAGAATGTATACATAATAAATTTTTGAAACATAATGCAATTCATCAAAATTAGGGTTAGAAACCAATGAACTATAAGGAGATTATTGAGGAAAATTTTGGGACTCCATGGGTGAAAAGAATCCATGGATCAAATTTCATATACCTTGGGTGGATTCCATGATTGAAGATTGAAAATTGATGGAGGAATTGGAATCCCTAGGTGATCCTTCAATGATGTCTTATAGGAGAAGAAGAGAGCCTTGAGAGGATTTTATGAGGGCAAAACTAGTTGGAGGAATTATATATTCCTTCAAAACACCCAAAAACAACTTAGAAAAGGGTTAAAAGACTTGGGAAAGGACCAAAATAGACTAATAAGTCATGCTTAAATGTTTTGAGAAAATGACTTCTACAACTTGGAGAAAACTCTATGGGTCGTAGAGTTGAGTTGTAACCTTTATGTTATCTGGCAGCCTCTAGTAAAACGGTCATAACCTTTTACTCTGAATGCCAAATGAGGAAAACTTAGTGGTGTTGGAAAGAGGCCACAAAGACCTTTAATTTAATAGGTTGTGATATATAAAATTCATTATATTCTAGGAGATATGATTATTTGAAGTTATCCCAAGTAAAATCTTTTATCAAAACTCAATCGGTAAGGAAACTTTCAGCTCGTCTTTGTGCTAGAAGATTCTTGTGACCTTAAAACATCTCCAAATATATTACCACACTTAATAATTGACCTTAACAGCTATGCATAATTAAGAATCACCCTTTATGAACCTACAGATGTCTTCTCTGACTCATCACTATAAGTCGTCAAAGTAGTGCACCAAAATCACAGGCTACTAGATAGAAACTTGGTCCCTATGAATCGTGTCTACAAGTCATCAACACTTACAAAATTCATAAAAATGACTTGTCAAACCTGCCCACACTTAGCCTAAGTTCAAAATATAGGACCCCCTTCAATGAGTCTATTATATGACTCATAACTCATCCTACAACTTGTCTTGTTGAGTTGTTTCAAAAGTAATGAGGCCTGTCAATTTCACAAAATCATAGACCAACTCTACAACTCACTTTATGAGTCATCACCATTCTTACGAGTCATGAACTTGACTCATAAACTTAGTTCCAAGCATGGTCAATTTTCTAACCTCAATATCAATCCTATGAGATACTTTTACGATGCTAGGAGTCCCTTGACTTATAGGCCAAATCCTAAACTCTGGGACAGTCCCTTTTCTTGGAAATTTCTTTTGTTTTGACTTTTCAACTTTCGGGGGCTTACATGATCTCATAGTAATCAAATTTTTAAGGTATGCTCGTGTAAATAAATGTTGTGAATACATACATGCATGCATACATACATACATATATTTACTGACATACAAATATATATATATATATGACGCAAATGCATGACATACCCAACCAAATTCTAGCAATGACGGTTTTTTTGGTAGCTAATCTTGTGGCCATCTATACAATATATATAGTCTTTTGGGAAATTAGACCCCATACCTCCGATTATAGCTCGGAGTCCATGTATAACATACTATGTATGATATGAACAATGAATTCACATAGTAGGTCAACAAGAGTTTAGGCAATCTTGGCTCTTTAGTACCCTTATTCTTGTAATGTGGTAATCACTTTCGTATAATATGTAAATATCTTGTGGAACCTCGTATGATTTTAGAACAAACTTAAAAACTTAACTTTTTATAAAGATGACTTAACCCTAAAGATGACCATAAGGAGCTTAAGGAGCTTCACTATAAATCCCCTAAAATTTATAAAGTCCTAAACAGGGAAACAAAGGACAAGATCTCGAGAAAATGCAGAAATTGACAACAGTGTTGACCATGGAAGGCCATCACAGGCCATGGTGAGCACCACGGATGGTGGTGAGAAACCATGGTGGAGATTCAGAGCATCAGACCTATAGGGAAGGAACCAAGACTAGGGACCACGAACTGTAGTGCCCTCTGTGGTGACCCCTCCCAAAAGCCCTTTGAAAATATTCTAAGCCAAAGGCCACGGATGACCACCATGGGCTTTATAGATTTTTATGTCCCATGGTGTGTTCCCATGGTTGTCACTTTGTCGGTCTCCTACAAGACCTATACCACGACTACGGTTCACGAACCGTGATTCCCTCCATGGACCATGAAGGTCTCCATGGAGAAAGCTTAGAGACCTTCCCTACAGACTTCCCAAAATATTTCCCAAATCAATCATCATAGGACCCCATCTGAGCCATGGTGAGCACCACGAAATGTGAAAGGTCCTTGTGAAGCCACTCCAGCCAGATTTTAAAACAAAGGGATAATTTGGTCTTTTCCTAAATTTTAACACAAAGTAAGGTCATTTTGAGTTTAAAATTCACCTATATAAAAGACCCTGAAGCTTTCTACACTCATTCACTCTCACTCAAGTTCTAAGACCCAAACCCTAACCTCTCAAGTTCTCTCAAGTCTTCCTCTTCATCAAGAAAGCTAGGGTTCATTCCAAGAAGATCAAGTCTCCATTTCTGTAAAGCCTGCATTAGGGTTTAATTCCCCAAGGTATGTGGGTCTCATTTATGGGTTCTTCCACCCATGGAGCCTAATTTTTTTCTCAACTAAATAGTTCAATTTGAAATGGTGAAATCTTATGAGTTTCTATATTATGATTCCAAATGCATGGTTTATTGTTTATTTAAAGTTTATTTATCTATCTTAGTCTATAATGACTATTAATTGAATGAAGTTTGATGATTTTATTATGAAGGCATCAAATGGGTTTCACGATGTTTTAAATTGATGCACTTCTATTACCATCATGCATGCTAGCATTATTTTAAATGTATTTGAAAGTGTGATGAAATGAACCCACCTAGTTTAATTATGTTCAAATGAAGTTGAATTGAAAGCATTGACTCCAAAATGAAAGTTTATGAAAGCAAATGTTTTTGATTAAATGGAGTTTTATGAAATGAAAGAATTATTGAACGATGATAAAAGGGCTTCTTAGCCAAAGAATGGATTCTATGTGATAAGGACAATTCTCACATATTTGAATAAATGAAAGGTTTTAATGCGCTATTCTACCGAATGATGATCTGATGTGTAAGGTTATATGAATGCCTGTGTTATTATGATATTTAAATGTTATTCCGTGGAATTTGACCTAGCACCGAATATAGCATGTAGATGGAGACTCCACTTAAGGGGTTCTTAAGTAAAGTCTCATATTGCATTAACTATGCGCCAACATAGGAGCCCTTGTAGGATATTTAGAATAGTGGATCCACAAATAGCCCTCAAATTTAAAGCTAAAGAAATGTTTAAAGTTGATAGAGTTCTACCTGAAAAATAGTCTCCCTATGCCAACGTAGGGGGTTATGTTGGATTCCATTTAAAAGCTCGCATGGTCTAGATATTGGTTACAATCATTTTCCCACAAAATGAATATTTCAAATGTTAGTTCATGACTTATTATGCATGCATTACATTATATTCCATATTACGTAAATGCTCTAATATTTCTTAAATGCTCATGCATGCCTACAAACTTAGTACATTCAAAGTACAAATACATACTTTTTTGCCTACATGCTATCACCATGTAGGGACCGGCATTTCTCCACACTCTCCTCCATATGGCTAGTTGATTACATTGAAGGCTACATAGTTGGTTAGTTCCCATGTTTCGGGAAAAACCCCTTTTCTTTTCTATCTTATGAAATGTATAGACTTTTGGATATATTTTGGTACTTTTGACATTACATTTAAGGGTGAGCTAGGGACATGTCTTAGGCCACGCCAAGCCTAAATAAAGTAGAGGTATTTTTGGATGAATAGTCGATGTATGATGTTTAATTTAACTTTTTACTCCTATCTCAAATGTTATTCCCCTAATTACAACTATCCCTTTTATTCCACTTATCCTTAAATGTCATTACCTATGAAAAGCTATGTGAATACTAAGTGGCTTGGGTGAGGTACCTCCGAGTGTCTTATTCACCATGTCACGTCTACGCCCTAGGCTTTGTTTGTGACATTCACTTAATTCTTACACCCAATTCCTTGATAATTAGTAAAAGAAGATATTTTTAAATCAAGTATTTTAGTAGTTTAAATATAAACATTATATTTGAGATTTTTGGGAAATCGATGTGTTCCTTTAAAGTTTTTAAAATACACCTAAATGAGGAAGAAGAACTAATCACCAATACTAAATGTCTTTCCTAATATTTTTAAGGCACACCTCTCAAAAATGGATAAGAATTCACACATATGGACATATAGTCAAGAAAGACGACAAAATGACATATATAGATGTCGAATACCCTATTTAATCGAATGAGTAGAATATCAATCTAATAGAGTCATGAAAATAGTTCACCTGGGATCCTAATGCCTTTCACAGAAGTTCTTTCTAACAATAGAATAGTAAAATATCAAATTTGGCATTTTAGAGTTTTCTAGAATTTGTGCTTAAAGAAAGGACGAAGCATAACCTTGACATGCCTTTCCAACGAACATCTGAATGCATGTAGTTCCTTCACAAAAGTTGTTCCTTACGTCATAATATTTACAAATACAATATTGGCATGACCTAAACTAGGGCCAAGCTGTAACATAGCGATTGGGATGTGAGGGACCCCAACCAAGACATCTTAGCACTCATTGCATTCGTACAGTAAAGATCATGATATTAAAATATAAGAAGAAGTAGAAAATCATGGGAAAGGGACTAAGGAAAAGTCAACTCAATAGATGTCCAAAAAGACTACATCATAAGCCATCTAAACATGCCTCTAGTCTAGTCTTTGATTGGGGCTTAGTACAAGCTCTTAGCTCACCTGAACAATAAGAAGAAGTCAAATAATAGAAACAAGAACCAAAGTCAATTCCCTCAATAATTGAGTACTCACCAACTCTTGATATCTAATCAACTATAGCCACAAATAGGATGGTCGTGAGTGTCGTCCGACCCTACATAATGAGAAAATATAGGCAAAATATGTGATAGCACATTTGAATATACAAAGTATGTGAGGTATGCATGAACAAAATGAACGTAAAAAATATGACATAAGATGCGTGACCAAACATAATGAACATGAGCAAAGCTTAAATGCATTTGAAAACATATGAAACTCATGGTCAATGCATACCATATAACTTTATTGTAAACTCATAACTTGACATTTAACTTGTGTGGGACAAGACCTTTAACCCACATCTAAGACCATGCGAGCTATTACATAGAATTCAATGGAACCCTCATTGAGAAGGAAGAGGCTACCTTGCTAGGTTATACTCCATCATATTACTCATATCAACTCAACTCAACTATAATATAGGTGGATCCACTAGCTAGGCCATAAAGGCAATCCTATGCGGGCAACATAGTTTGAGACTTTAGGTTGCTACTACAATTCCCTTGGGTAACTAACTGCATTAACGGACTGAACCCCACCTAGAAGCCCTCTCGGTGCTTAGTCAATATCCCAACGGAAACTCATACAACATGAACATAACAAAATAGGGAGAGATAGTAACTGCCTATCAATCCATATTTAAAATTTATTAAAAATAGCTCATTAACTTTAGTGATTCATAAAAATCCATAACTTTATTGAGAATTGTACTTATCATCATCATTAACATGATTATGTCAGAATTAGACTTATCAAAGCATAATAACTTCTTTGATCATAACTTTGATAATAATCATAAATTTCATCATAAAAATCATAATCTCCACTTTATATCATAGAAACTTTCATTAAAAATTATTGAACTCATCATCAACTCATAAAAATTATCTTTAACTTCATTAGCAATGTTTGAAAATAGTTTTATGCATGGATATTGATAATTCAACTTAAAATCATGCAATTCATATGAAAAGACGCTTATAATCATCATTGATAGCATCTAAAAATGGAATTAAATCATTTTAATGCAATTCATTAAAGTTAGGATTCATAATCAATAGAAAATTTGAAGAAAACTTGAAGAACTTTTTGAATCCATCAGTAAAAGGGACCCATGGATCAATACTGTAAGACCCCGGAATCTGGAAAGTCAAGAAACAAGGATCAAAACCTAAAAATCTAGAAAGCTGCAACTTTTGGGAAACAGGTGCTAACCACAAAGGCTATCATAGGTCGTGGTGCTTACCTCAGGCCATGGTGAGCCACCATGTTGATGTTCTTGAAGCTTATCTTTGTAGGGTGAGGTCTACTATAGGTCACCATGGACCATAGTGATACCACAGTCCATGAAGCCTTCCATGGTGACCCCTCCCCTGAAGCCTCAAAACTTGATCCCAAGGCTGGGACAATGACTGGACACCAAGGATTGTGAAACATTTCACAGACCGTGGTGAGCTCTATGGTGGTCACCCTGAAGGTCAATTGCAAGACCTACACCATGTATACTCTTCATGGACCGTGGTTAACTTCAAGCACCGTGAAGGATCTTGTGAAGAAAGTTTTGAAACTTTCCCTGCAACTCTCAAAAGAATTCGATTTAAGTCTAACATCACGGATACCACCACGGGCCATGATGGTCTTCTGTGGTGCGCCCCAGCTACATTTTAATGAGGGGAGGGGTATTTTAGACCTTTCTTATTCATTGATTAATGTATGTGAGCATTTTTGGGACTAGATTCACTATGAAAATATCCTGAATACTCTTTAATCTACTATTTTCCCTCATTAACTCCCAATCAACTAGAAGACTTCTCTTTCAAGGCTCCTCCAAAGATCATCTTCTTCATCAAGATTTTGGGCTAGGGTTTCTTCAGAAATAAGTCTCTTTTTCCAGTTCTAAGGTCAAATTCAATTAAGGTATGTAGGTATTGATCCATGGGTCCCTTTCACCCATAGAGTCCCAAGGTTTTCATCCAAAATCTCATGAATTTTAATTAGGTTTGTAATGCTAATCTTATGAATTTCATTGGGCTATTTAAAGTATGTTTTTAATCACTATGTTTTATCTCCATAAAAAATTTTCCATTTGAATTATATGAGTTCTCAGTCCAATTATGATTGTCCATGCATAAAGTCTATTTTCTATGATGAATTATGAAGTATGATTAGCAATTTAATGATTTTAAGGTATTATCATGATATTAAAGTTAATTGATTATGCATTCATGTTTTACCCTAATTTTCGAGTATGAATTATAATTATGTATTTCACCTATGATCATGAATTACAAGTATATTTCAATTCATGATTTTCATGTAACTTATGGAAAAGATTACTTAGGGCACAATGTAGTTCCTTAAGGTGTGATATGAATTAGGTATGAACTATGACTATGTAGGTACGTTATGTAATGTGGAAGGACAATATCCAGATCACACTTATGTTATGAAAATGAGCTACTGTATGATTTCAATCCTTTGATCATGACTATGATATATGTTCATTATGATTTCTATGCTATGTATGTATTCTGTGGGATTTGATTTAGCACTGAGTGGACTTGAAGAGGGGGCTCTACCAAAAGCCTTAGTGGAAGCCTCATGTCTCTTAAACTATGTACTACAATAGGTTTCCTTCACTGCTTAGCTTATGGATCTACATGTAGCGTACGTATCACCGCCTAGCGAGGTAGAGTCTACCTTGGCAATTAAATTTCCCATTTTCTGGTGTAGGGGCAACATCAGGATTCCATGTTATAGCTCGCATGATCTTACTTTCGGTTGTGGTTCCTATCCACATATGTATAATATCTTATGTTCTTTCACGCTATTAATTGTGCTTTTCAAATGCTTGATCATTATGATTCTCTCATGTCCTTACCTTTCTCCTCTTATTATGTATTTTAATTGATCATTGCATCCCATTATTTACGTTGTATGTTATTCCCTCATATTTAGTACATTCAAACGTACTAACACATACTCTTTCCTACATTGTCTCATAATATAGGGGTTGAGATTGAAGATCACATCCATCTGTATGGCTAGTTAAGTTCCTACGGTAAAGTTTAGGCGAGTCCTCATCTATCGAGGACAAGTACGAGCTATTGTTTTTACTTCCAAAGATATTTACTTCTTTACTTGAGGGTGAGTTAGGGACATGTCTTAGCCCCTGCCCATATTTATGACTAAAGGCATTTTTGGACAAGTATGTAGAGTCTTATGATGTTGGATCATGATTCCCTTATGTTTATGTTAGACTCTTTTCTATGATGTTTTCGCATTTTCTATACCTTATGTATGCTTACGATATGAATAAGAGGCTTAGTTGGGGACCTTCGAGGTTTCAATCTTTATGTTACAATGAGTCCCTAATTCTGGTCGTAACAAACTTGGTATTAGAGCACAAGGTCTAAATGTCCTAGGGAGTCCAACATGCCACGTCAAGTATATTCTTATTCATGGGTGTGAAGTGTGCCACATCTATGAATAGGAGTCTATAAGGCATTTTAGAAATTCCCACTTTTTTTATATAACGGACCTTACCCAAGAATCTCATCCCTCGTGGCAGTCAGGGGTTGAGCCAAATACCCCCAAACCTTAACATAATATAAGAATGCAAAAGTACAAGGAGGGGGGCATAGTCTTTACCTCCAATATTATGGTGGTTCATAAGTCAAGGGCATACTAAGGTCGTTCAACTTATCCCCATTTACAACAAGTAGTAAACATAGACTATGCACCTAAGAAAGGACTCTTCTCAATACAATAGTTCTAGGAAATCGTAAATAAGGGAGACTCTCCCCTTACATAAACATAAGGAAGAAGTCTATTCAATTATAGCTAATGAAGGATAGAAAAGGTAAAGGAACTAGCTACAAGGAGGTTACAATGTTGTAGGTGATTGATGTAGTTGAGACTCTTGTTGAGGAGTGCACTATGCAAAGCTCAACAAATAAGGCCTCTTCATCTATGTGAATAAGTATAAAAGTGTTCCAATGGATATAATCCACTCCAGTTTAAGTTTTTGTAAGGTGTTGGTGATTGAGAACACCATGCAGGGCCAAACTGCAGCTTATTGGACTCTCCAGTTACAAGGTGACTGCTACAACTTCAAAAACAAAGTCTAAAGGACAATAAGTCTTTTTGATCCTTGTTAGATTTGTTCTTCTAATACTCCCAGAGTTGGATCAAGTGTTGCAGATTAGTGTACCTGCACAAAAGAAGCAAACAAAGAGGGAATTCCATGTGTTGGATTAAATGTTATAGGTCTGCAAAGTACCTGCAATGTATATGCACAACAGAAAAGAAGAAGAAGAACCTACTCTAGTCCTTACCTCTAGTGGTAAGTTGGTTAGTCTAGGAAATAAATTAATGAGGGAGACTCTCCCCCTTTACAATATAATCCTAACTCTAAGTTCTTCAAAAAAGTTTATAACTAACTACTAGAGACAGCAAATGTAAAGAACAAGCAGTACATCAAAAAATGGAGAGCTCATGGTGGTTTCTTGATCCTCTTGAGTCTTCTTCTTCTAAAGTTAGCCATTTCCAGTTTCTCTAATTCAAAATATGATCTTGATTCTTTGGGAAGTTCTTGATTAGTAAGGTAGATTTGTGGAGAAGAGCATTTATGGTTGTGTTTGGAAAATATATCAGCTTTAAAGTTGGCTTCTCTATATGTGTGGGTATACTTAAAGACATAGAATTGGTGGCTGATGTTCTGCAGCTTCTGAAGATGTTCCTTGACAGACCATGGGGGATTTGCTAGATGGTTTAGTCATCTTATTAGTAACTCAGAGTCTACTTCTAGGGTCATATTTGTATACCAAATGAAGACACCAAGATAAGCCAAAGATGGCTGCTAGCATCTCAGACTAGGTATTTGTGCCTTCTTCAAAAGAGACTGCAAAGGCAAAGATAAGGTCACCTTGAGAGTTTCTGAGCAGTCCTCCTCCACCTATGTTTCTAAGATTGTTAGGTGTACTGCCCTCAGTGGTCAACTTCACCATGTGAGCTGATGGTTTCCTCCAATAGATAGTTCTAACTTTGACTTCATTAGTGCATTTGTCCACAAGAAGGACCAGTTCCTTCCAGTTAGTAGGCCAGTTGATGTAGGGGTATACTGTTCTCACTAAATTAGATGTATCTTTGGACACTAATTACATCACTCTTGCAAGATTAGATTGTTTCCTACCATATTTGATATCACATCTATTCTTCCATAGGTTCCAACATATGAAGATGAGGATAGATTAGAGGATAAGCTTATGAACATCATTCTTATATTTGGTCGACCACTACCTCATTATTAATTTCTAAGAGGTGTGTAGTCCTTGTTCATTCCCAACAAGACTACAAATGCACTCCAAGTCTTCTTGGCAAAGTGTCCAGAAATAAAAAAAAATGATCAATGGTGTCCTGGGTAGGCCTGTAGTAGCAGTAGCATTGAGATGGGAACTGTCCAAAGCTGATGAGGTTTTCATTAGTTGGTAGCTTCACTCTAAGTGCTCTCTATAGCAGAAAAGAGTATTTAAAAGGTATGTGCTTGTGCCAAATTTGAGAATTGATCTTTGTCTTGTTCCTTTTATCCCTGATAAAATCCCATGCAGAGGAGCAGCTAAACTCTCCACTGGTGTTGTGTGTCCAAGATGCTTGATCAGGCTTGTAAGGGTTGTAATTGATGTGGGTTCCCATAATGCTAGAAACAAACATAGAAGGATCTTCTTTAATAACCAGGTCTACATTCCATTGGCCATTGATCAAGAAAGAATAGACCTTAGTGTTGTTCATTCTGGTACTTGTAGATTTGTAGTTTGCTAATGGTCCAATTCCCAACCCATTATCCCATAAAAAAAGGCATGAACTAGACTGGATTTGCCATTGGATATGAGGTTCAACTTTGTGCTTGTTCTTTATCAAATGTTTCCAGACCAGTGATTTTCTAGTATGTAATTTTTAGTGATAGGATTAGACCTTTGACAATACTTGGCTTTGGGGAACTCACACCATAAAGTGTTCTTAGTTCTAAAGTTCCACCACTGTTTGTATTAGAAAGACTTAGCCACATCTAAAAATTTTCTCACACCAATACCTCCTTCATCATATGGATAACTTAGATTCTTCCAAGAGGACCAATGGTATTTCTTCTTATCATTTTTCCATCCTCAGAAGAAGGTTGTTATGATACTTTGAATTTTCTTGATGGTAGTTAATGATGGAGAATTAGCTGAAAGTAAATGGATAGGAAGGGCTTGAATTACATGTTTAATAAGTGTAACCCTTCCTCCATAACTGAGAATTTTGGTTGCCAACTTGTAATCCTAGCTATAATTTTAGTAGTAAGCTCTGAGTAGTAGATGACCTTTTGCCTGCTAATGTAGAAAGGACACCCCAGGTAAGTGATAGGACTGCTCTTTTGCTTGAAACCTGTAACTTTCTCGATTCTTGTCACAGTAAAATGGAAAGCATTAGAAGGAATTATGAAGTGACTCTTGTGTTTGTTGATAAACTGTCCTAAAACACTCTCATAAATTTTCAAAGTTTCCATGATGAGCTTCAAGGTATGGGTTCTCTTAGAAGCAAAGATGATTATGTCATCTCCAAAACTAAGATGATTAATTTGGGGGCCCCTATTTGACATAAAGAAACCATGATATTGAGGGTGTTGGTGGAGATTATTCTTAAGTTTAGATAGAAATTCAACACCAAGAATGAACAAAGTTGGGGACAGAGGATCCCCTTATTTAAGACCTTTTGTGGAATGGAAGAAGCCATATATTGAACCATTAACAATGATAGAGTAGCAATTCTCAGATATAGTTCTCTATACCATGTCAATGAACCCTTCCTCAAAGCCCATTCTTCTCAAAACTAGACAAATATAGGACCAAGATACCCTATCATAGGCCTTGGCCATGTCAAGTTTGATTACAACATTGCCTCCCATATTTGGCTTCTTGATTTGGTGTATGATTTCTTATGCTAACATGATGTTTTCTAAGATTCTCCTATTCTTGAAAAAACCAGATTGGTTGAGTGATATAAGAGTGGGTAGGATAGGTGCTAGTCTAAGGTATAGGAGTTTGGAAATGATCTTGTTAGTGAAATTATTAAGGCTAATAGGTCTGAACTCAGATATTTTATTAGGATGGTTTAATTTTGGAAGTAGGACCAAACAAGTATGGGTGTAGTATTTAGACATAGTTTGTCCACAAAAGAAAGATAGGACCACATTGAGGAGATCTTCTTTTGTGATATCCCAACATACTTGGAAAAACTTGACATTCATACCATCAAGGCCAGCTGTTGAATTTGAATTCATAGAAAAGATCACATTCCTCAATTCCTCCATGGTAGGGGTGGCTTGAAGATCTCCATTGTGATTATCATTGACCATCCTAGGGATACAGTGAATAGCCTCCTCATGAATATGCTTTTCCTCACCACTGAAGATGTGTTGGAAATGCTCACATAAAACCCTAGATATAGCTTCATCACCCTACAACCAAGTACCCCTTTCATCCTGAATTTTATGGATATAAAGTTTCCTTCTTCTTCCTCTGATCAAGGCATGAAAGTACCTGGACTTCATATCACCTTCTTTGAACCAATGCAATTGAGTTTTTTGCTTGAGCATAGATTTCTCCATTTTCAAGTACTTAATATATTCTTCATTGATGGCATGTAACTTGATTCTATTCTCATCAGAGTTTACAGAAGTCAGCTCCTCTTTAGCTTGTCTAGTCTTGTCTTCATATTCTTTAACCTTGGCATAAATATCCCCAAATTGTATTCTAGACCACTTACTAAGTTTAGCTGTTAACCTCTTCATTTTTTGATGAAAAATCCACATTGAATTACCATCTATACACCTGTTCGAGTAGCTACTAACAGTATCCATAAAGGAAGGTTGATCAGTCCAATAGTTTAGAAACTTAAAGTATTTAGTGGGTTTTGAGAATGATCAACCATTTCTAAGAGTAATGGACAGTGATCAGAACCCACAGAAGACAAATGAGTAATGGAAGTTTGAGGCATCGTTCCAACCATTTGTCATTGACCATTCCCCTATCCAATCTCTTCCAAATTCTGAAGAGTATGCCTCTCTGATTATACCATGTATATTTCTGGCCAAAAAAGCCAAGATCATGTAAACAAAGGTTTTAATGATGCTGATAAACTCCATACTCTTTCTCATATTGTAGGTAACACCCCCAATTTTTTCTTTAGGATCAATTATAACATTAAAAGCACCTAAAGTGCACCATGGAAGAGAGGTGGTTGACTGATGTAGCATACTGTCCCATAGGCTTCTTCTGAGATGATCCTTGTATTTTTCATAGAAAAAAGTAGTAGTGAACTCTTTTGGAACCATTACATGATTAAATTCACAAGTGATCAATTGCTCCTCATTCTCCAAAATCCTGTAGTCCACATATTTGGTCCAAAAAAGCCAAATTTTACCATTTGGATTATGAATAGCATGGTCCATGTTGAGCTGTTTTCTAAAATCCTGAAGCTTAAAGTTATCAGAAAATGGATCCAAGATAGAAATAAGGGAAATCTGGAGGATCCTTTTGAGCTGTTTTATTCTTTTTATTTCTTCTTGGGTATTAATACCCCTTAGATTCCAGCTGAGTGCACTAATCATTGGGAGATTTTGGAAGTGAAGAGTCTAGTGTGTGGTCTGCCTATTGGGCAAAGTTGGTGAGGCTATTTGATTTAATACTGAAATTGGTTTTGTGCACACCTCTAGGAGACAAACCTTGAGAGTTGGTGACTTGCTGAATCTAATCCTCTAAATCCACATCTTTTTCATTGGCTGGACTAAAAGAACTGATTAGTTTCTCACTGATAACATCATTCTCATCTTGATCCTTCAATGATTGAAAATCCTTTTCACCCCTATTCTCAGACTCAATTACTGCATATTCATACATATCAGGAAGGATTTTTATCTTAGTGTTGGGAGTGCATTTGAGATGAGACTTTGTGGGTTGCTCTAAATTCTTTCTTGTTGATTGCCTATGAGGGGTGTAGTTGTATTGAAATTGGAGAGGGACAATAATTTTCTTTTCCTCAATTCTTTTTTTTGATTGCATCTCATCTTTTTTTGCTCATCTTATTCTTTTTTCAGTAGAATCCTTGGCACTTGTACTTGCTACAGAACCCATATATTTTTCTATTGAACCTTTGATTGTTTGATGGAAAATAACATGTATTATAGTATTTGAATGCTTAATTGTTTGCTCATTTGTTTCTACAATTGCTTAGAGTTTAATATGGTGCTGATTAGTGTATTCAGTGGTAGCAGGGGCTATAAGTTCACACCTAAGGTCAGTGTTTGGGTTCTCATGCATAACATGAGATAGATTTCCACCTCTTTTGGTCACCCCATCCTGCAAGTTAGTGAGAGTCTCCTTTACATTTCCTTCCAGACCTCCAATAACTTCTGAATAAACAGCAACAGATATATAAGATAGTGGGTACAGGGGGATTGGAAGAATTGAGTCAATACATAAGGTCCTTATATCATCACATATGCATTGAATATAAGGGAAAAAGGTCTTTGGGAGTCTTAAGTCAATACCTGGTCATTGATGATTGATGCTGTCTTGGTTTGTTCGTTGCTTCCACATGGAAGAATTCCTTTTGGTAATTTGTTCCCCTGCAGCTTTGTTAGTGGGTTGATCTTGTATAAGAAGATCAACATAAATATTAGAATTAATAGTGGGATTAGAATTCTTACTTGACAAAGTATGTTTCTATTGAATTTGAACATCTTTGGTTGTTTCTTGTGTTCCTGTGGGTCTAGGACCTTGGTTATGCTGAACATTGTTGGGTCAATTATTTTTCTTTTTCCTTTGAGTATGCCACCCATCTTCATCCTTGTTATCCGAAGCAGCTTGTAGTTGCCTTAGGACTAAATATGGAGGCATTGTTCTACAGTTGCACCTTAGTAGTTTGTGCATCTTCTTGGTCTTTGATATCCATTTCTCCTTTGTTTTTGTTCTTCATACTATCTTCTAATTCTTTTTTTTCTCCTCATCCCTCTTTTGAACAGTATATACATGTATCATGTGTCCCTCATGTTTGCAATACATGCAATATTCAGGGACATTTTATATTGTATTATTTTCCATCTCCCTAAAGTAATGTCTTGTTCATCATACCCCATCCATACATGTGATGACTTTTCTTTAGTAAGGTTCACCTGCAACCTCACCTTAGCTATACTTTCTCTTGTATTTTGAATAGAGGTAGTATCTAGGTAGAGCACTTTCCCTATAGGGGCTAAAAGAGCAGTCACAAACTCCTTGTTGTAGCAATACCAGGGCAGTTCAGGTAAAGCTACCCAAATAGGAACTATATGTGTTTCTTCTTCAGGTCTGAAGGTAGGGGTCCATGTTTATATTCTCATAAGTTGGCCTTCTATAGTCATTCTTTGTTTAGTCCACACAGTGATTTAGTCCAACTCATTATCCAAGTTAATGTACATATGTCTAGCATTAAAATGTGCTATCTTAACCCCTCCTGAAAGTTGAGTCTGAAGAATGAAGCTCCTTCTAATTAACTCAATTTTAGGTATGGTTTTGCTGAACTTACCCACTAGAGTGTACTTACATCTTTTAGCCAAATTAACCATAAAATCCTCTCTATTGAAAATCACAGTAGGTAGTCCTTTCTTGGTAGTAAATTTAGAGGTAGTCAGTTCAATAGGAACTTCATTCTTTGCTTGGTTAAGTCTAAGTTTGGTAGCAAAAGTTTGGATAACAATATAAGGTGCAGGTTGAGGGACCAGGTCCTTCTTATTGGGAAACTAATTCTTTTGGGTGTTTCGATTGTTATTATCATTTGGTTGGATTTGGTTAGGGACTAATTTAGTTCCTTGGTTTCTAGGACCAGGTCTGTCAAAGTTGTTAGACACTTTAGGATAGTTATTTTGGACATGGATAGGCTTTTGAATCTGCTGGTGATGTCTTTGCTGAGGTTCCACTCTTTTAGACACTTTGGGTATTGATTCAAGGTTGTTATCAATCTGGATAGTGTCATGATTTATGCCTTACATTGAGTTAATTATAGTAGTACCAGGGTGCTCATTTGCATGAGGTTACAAATGAGCTCCACTAGATTTCAATATATTAGCAGCAGAATTTAGCATGTTTGAGGGATCAGAATTACCTGCAGTTGTTCCTTCTCTTTGCAGTTGTGGATGAATTGTATTTACATCAACTCTGTGCTGATGTTAGTTCACTAAGTTATCACCCTCATTTGCATAGGATTCTTTGTTCTTATTATTAGTTTGGACATCTAACAAGGTACCATAAGGTGTTACACCAAAGGAGAAATTAGACAAGCTGATTCCATAAATCTCATTGTGGTCATATTCCAACACAGCAGTTTGCAACTTGCCATTCAATGAATTATCGCAGCTATTTTCAACAGTTTTGGCTCCAATAACATTCTTTTTCATATTGGAATTGTTGAGTTGAGATTTGAGGGAAAATACATGGTGGGGGTTGTTTGGTTCATTAAAGTCCCCTTTTTGGCATTGGTGGTTGCCTGAAAAGTTTGTCGGTGCTCCATCGCCGTTATCGAGAGTTTGTTCCACCACTATTTCACCGGTTATTTGGTTTGAGTTTTTGGTGATAGGAGTACCTTGACATGGAGAACAAACCTAGTACTAAAATGGGTTCGAATGTCGCCAGAGGTAGGTTAATTTTGAGATCAAATCAGTTCTTCAGTGATGTGAATATTAGATTGCATCAATTCAGCTTCACTCGAAATTGTTACTATGATTTCAGTTTCTTTTTGTAGATTTGAGGAAATGTGAGCCGAATTAGAAGATGATGTTTAATGGGTTATGTTCTTATTAAGACTCCTCTTGTTTTGGGAGTCATCCGGTGTCTTGGAAAGCTCCACCAGCAGCATTGAAGCTATTCCGGTAGAACGAAGAGAGTGAACAATGGTAGAACAAAGATAGTAAATAGTACTATTGTCATCGAAATAGTACTGTTGTTGTGAATTCCCACTTCTTTCATGATCTATGTCGTCCTATAGTGTTTTTCTTAAGACTTCCTCTCCCGAACATTCTTTCTTTGCGAGTTTCATAAATCATGCCTGCAAGAAGAATGTCATTGTTGGGGGGATGCTAATGATGCCCAAATCCCTTCGGCTCCTAAAGGCAATAACCCTTTGCCCGAGAAGTGACACATGTAGAGTTAGATCTGAAGATAAAGAGGAGTTAGTGAATTATCAACTTACGAGTGTTGCACAAGTGTGGTATAACCAATGAAAGATAGAGAGGGTGTATGAAGGAACTATTGAATGGGAAGCCTTCAAAGTTTGTTTCCTTGATCTCTTTTTCCCTTGAACTAAGGGAATCTAAGGTATTGTAGTTCATCAATAATCTACAAGGCAACATGGGACTGAGGGACTATTCCCTGGTTGCCGATCCACATGCCTAAATAAGTTTATTCATATCAGGGGTATCTGACTTGGTTGTTAATAGCTGAACTGCCATGCTTATAAAGAAATTGGACATATATCAGATCATGACTTTTGCTGAGTAAATTTAGGGAGAGAAACTTAAGGAGATGAGAATGATAGATTCCAAGAGAGCTCGGTATAAAGGTGGGTTCTTAAACACTAAGTCTGGTGGTAGTAATGGCCTTTTTCAACAAGGCCAAAGTTTGATAAAGGACTTTGTAAATGATAGGGTGTCATACTCTAAGGCTCAAAAAGGAGATGTGAATGCTAATAGCACTTCATTTTCCAAGTGTTCAAAATGTATGAAAAGTCATGGGGGAGATCTTTGATAGGAACGGATGCTTGCTTTCGATGCAGCAAAATGGGTTATAGGTAATTTGAGTTCCCTGATACAACTAACAAGGATAGAGAAGGTCATCCTCAAGGCCAAGTTGTTCAAGGTGGCCAAGATCTACAAGGCGCCCAAGCTCAACCTAAGGGTGGTAAATGCGACAAATGGTTCTATGTATTTCATGGTGGCAGGAGGTGGAAGAGACTCCTATTATTGTTACCGGTCTTTCACTATGATATTTATGTGTTGCTTGATCCAGGTGCAAATTTGTCTTTTGTTACTCCGTATGTGGCTAGGAGGTTTGATTTTAGCCCCGAAATATTGATGGAGCCTTTTTTTGTTTACAAGCCCGTAGGTGACTCAGTTATGGCTAAAAAAGTCTATAGGAAGTGTCCCATGTCAGATTTGCATAAAATCATCCCCTGTGATCTTGTTGAACTTGACATGACCAACTTTGACATTATTCTCGATATGGATTAGTTACATACCTCTTATGCGTCTACATATTGTAGAACCCGAGTGGTTAAGTTTTAGTTTCCTAATGAGCCTATTCTAAAATGGAAGGGAAATGATTCAGTAGTTAAAGGTCGATTCATTTCATGTCTTAAGGACCGAAGGATGACTTCCAAGGTTACATCTACCATCTAGTACGAGTTAAGGATGTTGATTCCGAGACTCCCACCCTTGAGTCAGTTTCATCTGTTAATGAGTTCCCTAATTTTTTTCCAGAAGAACTCTAAGGTATTTCTGCCAAAAGGGAAATAGACTTTGGCATTGATCTCTTACCCGATACACAACCTATATCTATTCCTCCTTATTATATGGCTCTGGCATAACTTAAAGAGTTGAAAGAGAAATTAAAGGATTTGTTGGTTAAGGTCTCTATAAGGCTAAGCATTTCACCATGGGGTACTCCCGTACTGTTTGTTAGGAAGAAAGATGGGTCACTCCAAATGTGTATAGATTACTGACAATTGAACAATGTCATAATTAAGAATAAGTATCCTATCCCAAGTATTGATGACTTGTTCGATCAACTTCAAGGGGTAAGTTACTTTTCACAAATTGACCTCCGATCGGGTTATCATCAACTACAAGTGAGGGAGTGTGACATTCCAAGGACAGCTTTTAGAAATCTGTATGGTCACTTTGAATTTTTGGTTATGTCTTTTGGACTAACAAATGACCCCGCGACCTTTATAGATTTGATGAACATAGTATTTAGGCAATACTTGGATATGTTTTTGATCGTTTTTATTGATGAAATTTTGATTCACTCATGGAGTGAGGAAGAGCATGCTTATCATTTAAGTATTGTGTTGCAAATTCTCAAAGATCGACAATTGTAGGCAAAGTTTAGCAAATGTGATTTTTGGCTAAGGTCAGTTACCTTCCTTGGTCATATTATTTTTGGAGAAGGAATTATGGTTGATTCAAAAAAGACAGAATTTGTCAAGAATTTGCCTAGACCATTAAGCCCTTTTGATATCAATATTTCTTGGGCATAGCTGGTTATTATAGATGGTTTGTGGAAGGTTTCTCTTCCATTGTATCACCCTTGACTTCCTTAATAAAGAAAAAGGTGAAATTCCAATGGTCTGAGGCTTCTGAGAAAAGCTTCCAAGAGTTGAAATACAGGCTTACCTCCACTTCAGTGCTGACTTTATCGGAAGGTTTTGATGGTTTTGTGGAATATTATGATGCTTCACGGGTCTTTATTGGTTGTGTCCTAATGCAAAATGGTAAAGTAATAGATTATGCTTTAAGGCAACTTAAGGTGCATGTGAAGAATTACTCAACTCATGATTTGGAGTTGGTAGCGATGGTATTTTCTTTGAAGTTGCAGAGACACTACCTCTATGGTGTCAATGTTGATGTTTTCACCGATCACAAGAGTTTGAAATATGTATTTAGTCAAAAGAACTTGAAACTTCAACAAAGGAGATGGCTTGAACTAATGAAGGATTATTATATGAGTGTGTTGTACCACCCGAGTAAGGCAAATGTGGTTGTGGACGCTCTTAGTAGATTGCCCATGAACAGTGTTGTTGATGTTAAGGGTGAAAAGAGAGATTTAGTTCGAGATGTACAGCGATTAGCCCGGTTGGGTGTTAGATTGGTTAATTCCAAATATGGTGGTATTATTGTGATATATAGTTTTGAATCTTCTTATATGTCCGATATAAAAGTAAAACAAGATGATGATCCCCGCTTTGATTGAATTGAAGAAAGTGGTTGCCGAAAAAGCCATCGAGGCTTATTCCCAAGGAGGAGATGGTGTTTTGAGATATCTAGGCCAATTGTGCATGCCGAATGTTGATGACTTGAGAAATATGATATTAGCTGAGGCTCATAGCTCAGGCTATTTTATTCATCCTGGTTCTACATAGATGTATTGAGATTTGAGGGAGATGTATTTCTGGAATGGCATAAAAAGCGATATTGCAAAATTTATGGCTAAGTGTCCCAATAGTCAACAAGTTTAAGTAGAGCATCAAAAACTAGAGGTTTGGCTCAAAACATTGAGATTCCTACATGGAAGTAGGAAGCATTAAATATGGACTTTGTAACGTGTTTGCCTCGTACTTGTAGGCAACATGATTTTATTTGGGTAATTTTTGACCGAATGACTAAGATGACTCATTTTCTCCTAGTTAGGAGCTCATACTAAGCCAAAAACTATGCTAGATTATATATTCAAGAGTTGGTCAACTTTCATGGTGATGTTTTGTCTATTATGTTTGACAGAGGTACTCAGTTTACATCCTAGTTTTGGAAATCTTCCAAAAGGATCTTGGTACCCAAGTAAAGCTTAGTACAAATGGATGGTCAGGCCGAATGCACTATTTAGACCTTTGAGGATATGTTGAGAGCATGCGTGATTGACTTTAGAGAAAATTGGGATGACCATTTGCCGTTAATAGAGTTTTCTTATAATAATAGTTATCACTTTAGCATTGAGATGGCTCTGTTTGAAGCTTTATATGGTAAGCGGTGTAGATCTCCTATTGGATGGTTTGAGGTAGGTGAAGTTGCTTTGATAGGACCCGAGTTGGTATTAGAAGCTACGGATAAAGTCAGACATATTAGAGAAAGTCCTATTCAAATAAAAGAAGGAGGGAACTTGAATTTGAAGTTAATGATTGGGTTTACTTGAAAATTTCACCTATGAAGGGTGTGATGTGTTTTCGTAATAAATAAAAGCTAAGTCCCCTCTATGTTGTCTTATATCAAAATTTGAGGAGAGTTGGTAAGGTAGCGTATGAGTTGGATTTGCCTTCAGATTTGGCATCGGTGTAACCGGTGTTCCATGTGTCATTATGCACCATTGTGTCATTGAACAACATTGAGTTCGAGGAGAATCTTTCATATGAATAGGTCCCGGTTGAGATTTTAGACTGATAAGTTATAAAGTTTAGAAATAAGGAAATATCTTTAGTCAAAGTGTTATGGAGGAACCAAGAGGTTGAGGGTGCTACATGTGATGCCGAAACGAACATGATGTCCCGATATCCTCATCTCTTTCCTTTTGTGCCTAGTTGAGGTATTTAATTCCTTCATGACCCATACAACCCAAATCATGTGTTCTAGTTTTTCTCATGTTTTCATATGTATTCATGTTCATGAAATAAGTTTTAAAGTTATGCTTTGACTTAAGATTGAAGATTTTATGTTTCTACGCATTGTCGAGATGGGTGCATTTATGTTAGGCTGTTATGTTCCTTTATTTTTCCATTCATGCTAGACCGAGTCCCATTCGAGGATGAATGTTTCCATGGGGGAGATATTGTAAGACCCCAGAATCTGCAAAGTCAGGAAACAAGGATCAAACCCTAAAAATCTAGAAAGATGCTAATTTTGGGCACCAAGTGATGACCACGGAGGCTATCACAGGCCGTGGTAAGCACCACAGACCATGGTGAGCCACTGTGGTGATGTTCTTAAAGCTTATCTTTACAGGGTGAGGTCTACAATAGGTCACCAAAGACCATGGTGAGTACCACGGGCCATGAAGCTTTTCATGGTGACCCCTCCACTGAAGCCTCAAAACTTAATCCCAAGGCTAGGACCACGATTGGACACCACAGGCCATGGAACGTTTTACGGACTGTGGTGAGCTCCATAGTGGTCACCCCTATAGGTCAAGTTGTAGGACCTACACCACGTCCACTCTTCATAGACTGTGATAAACTTCACGGACCGTGATGGGTCTCGTGAAGAAAGTTCTCAAACTTTCCCTACAACTCTCAAAAAAATTCGAGTTTAAGTCGAACATCACGAACACCACCATGGGGCATGATGGGTCTTCCGCCAGTTGCAGTTTAATGAGGGGTATTTTAGACATTTTCTATTCTTTGATTAATGTATATGGATGTTTTTGGGATTAGATTCACTACAAAAATATCCTAAATACTCTATAATCTACTTTTTTCCCTTATTAACTCCCAATCAACTAGAAGACTTCTCTCTCAAGGCTCCTTGAAAGATACTTTTCTTCATCAAGCTTTTGGGCTAGGGTTTCTTTAGGAACAAGTCTCCTTTTCCAGTTCTAAGGTAAAATTCAATTAAGATATGTAGGGATTGATCCATGGGTCCCTTTCACCCATGGAGTTCCAAGAATTTCTTACAAATCTAATGAATTTTAATTGGGTTATTAACCCTTATCTTATGAATTTTATTGGGCTATTTAAATTATGCTTTTAATCATTATTTTCAATCTCCATAATGATGTTTCTATATGAATTACATGAGTTCTAAGTCCAATTATGATTGTCCATGCATGGAGCCTATTTTCTATCATGAATTATGAAGTATGATTAGAAATTCAATTATTTTAAGGTATTATCATTATTTTTAAGTCAATTGATTATGCATTCATATTTTACCCTAATATTTGAGTATGAATTATAATTATTTATTTTATATATGATCATGAATTAGAAGTATGTTTCAAATCATGATTTTCATGCAAATTATGGAAAAGATTACTAAGGGCCCAATGTAGTGCCTTAAGGTATGATATGAATTATGTATGAACTATGACTATGTAGGTACGTTATGTAATATGGAAGGACAGTACCCGTATTTCACTTATGTTATGAAAATGAGCTACTCTATGATTTCAATCCTATGATCATTACTATGATATATGTTCATTATGATTTCTATGCTATGTATGTATTCTGTGGGATTTGACTTTGCACCGAGTAGACTTGAGGAGGGGGCCCTACCAAAAGCCTTAGTAGCTTCCTCATGTCTCTTAAACTACGCTCCACCGTAGGTTTCCTTCATGGCTTAGCTAGTGGATCCACATATAGTGTACGTATCACCCACCTAGCGGGGTAGAGTCTACCTTGGCAAGTAGATTCCCCATTTTCTGGTGAACGGGCAGCATCAGGATTCCATGTTATAGCTCGCATGGTCTTAATGTTAATTATGGTTCCTATCCCACATATGTATTCTCTCTTATCTACTTTGACAATATTAATTATGCTTTCAAATTCATGATCATTATGATTCTCTGATGTCCTTACCTTTCTTCTCTTATCATGTAGTTTAATTGATCATTGCATCCTATTATTTATGTTGTATGTCATGCCCTCATACTTAGTACATTCAAATGTATTAACGCATACTTTTGCCTACATTGTCTCATAATATATAGGTTGAGGTTAAGGATCATATCCATCTGTGTGGCTAGTTGAGTTCCTACGGCAAAGTCTAGGTGAGTCCTCATCTATCAAGGACAAGTACGAGTTGTTGTTTTTACTTTCAACGACATTTACTTCTTCACTTGAGGGTGAGATAGGGACATGTCATAGCCCCCACCCATGTTCATGACTAAAGTCATTATTGGACAAGTATGTAAAGTCTTATTTTGTTGGGTCATGTTTCCCTTATGTTTATGTTAGAATATTTTCTGTGATGTTTCTGCATTTTCTATACCTTATGTATGCTTACGATATGAACAAGAGGCTTGGTTGGTCCATTTGGGGTTTTGATCGTCCTATTACGACTAAGCCCTATATTGGGTCATGGGAAATCCCCACATACCTTGATTGAATTCACTAATAATTGAAGAAAAAACCTTCTAGAAATCTAAAACCTAGGTTGAACTTGAAGAAAAACGTTGAGAGAAATTAGAGCTCTTGATTAGTGAAATTTTAGAAGAATGACTTGTGAATGAGGGAGTTTCATAGAATTGGGTATCTATAGGGTTGAACTTTTCCCTAAATATGTCTAGTTTCATTGAACCAAACTAGGGAATTGATGAAATTACCTATTAATAAATCTGGAATTTGACCTTATGAGACCCTTTCTACAGGTCGTAAAAACAACGAGATGACTCATCTTGCAGGTCTGAGAGAAGAGATTAAAATCGAGTCTCTAAAGTTTGTAAATAAGTCATTTCTACAATTCCTTTTTGGGTTACAAGTCGTAATATGGAGTCATCTTGCAGGTCCCTAAAACTTGCAATTACCCAAGTCTCTGAAGTTTTGTTGCGAGTCATTCCTATAACTCTAAACAACTTCTACAACTCATCTTGTCAAGTCGTAGACTTGACCTTGAGGGACATTTACAACATGCCCTCAGAACTCTTTCTATGAGTTGTGTCTACGGCTCGTCTAGGAGTTTATGGGTCCTAATTATGAGTCGTAAGACCTTCCTTTGAGGTTGGTCATGATAATCTGCTAAGGTGCACTATATGACTCATCCCTATGAGTTGTAGGATTTTCTATGTCACGACCCAACCCCATAGGCCGCGACTAGGGTACGACCTAGACCCCCTTATGCATATATATCAGCTACATTTAAGTTAAACTATGTGTGATGTGATACTATACACAAAAACCTCAATAGTTTATAACTTGTTCATGTATATGTAGCCTCTTTCATTTGTATCACATCATGAAAGAGAATGCGAACCGACAAGGCTGCCATAACATAAAAATATTTACAACACACCATATAGGCACAGTCGAAACAAAATCATAAACAACCCACATCCATATATCTACAGACCTCTAGAAATAGTAACAGCAACATATGGCAGGATAGGGCCCCCGTCGTACCCGTGAATATATAAATATATACATATTGCATGACTAGTATCAAAATTTAGGCTCCGAAACAATGGAGCACTCCCAAAATCACTGAGTAGAAACCCTAAGCTAGTAGATCTCCAACATGAACATATGTTCCTGTGGGCATGTAACGCAGCCCCCTAGAGAACAAGGGGTCAGTACGATATATGTACTGAGTATATAAAGCATAACAACACATAACTGAGCTAACAACTGAAGTAGGGATGCAGGAAACAAATATAATAGTTAACGAATTTCTCTACTTGCATCTTATGACATGAGGGCATGTATACCTTCCTTACATATTATACTTGGCCCGCTATGGGACTTGGTGCTATAAATGTGTCACTATATTTCCATATGCATGCCTATAGACTGTATCCGTCCCTTCAGTGAGGGACTCACTGAAGCTGTCATTTCATCGTGTATCATGCCCGGCCCTTCATGAGATGCGATGAATAATCATTTCATCATATATCATACTCGGCCCTTCATGGAGGCGGTGAATAATAGTTTTATCATATATCATGCCCGACCCTTCATGCGACGCGGTGAATCAATATTCTATTGTTTATCATGCCCAGCCCTTCATGGGATGCGGTGAGTTTATCCTGCCCGGCCCTTCATGAGACACGGTAAGTTTATCCTGCCTGACCTTTCATGGAACGTGGTGAGTTTGTCCTGCCCGGCCCTTCACAGGACGTGGTGAGTGATGTATTAACACCCTACATGAGGATAAAGGTGTTACACCCCACACTTTTGAGCCTTGAAACGTGTTCCTAGTCTTCTTGAAAGTGTCCATAAGACCCCCACTGTCCACACACCTCAAACAACTCTAAGGAAAGAAGAATGCGATACCCCGTGTGAGGGAAGGTTGGAAATAGAGTCGTGAGAATCTGGAATGGGTTGGAGGTGAAGAAATGAGTCGTAGGACTTGATTTACCTATGTAAGATACTAATTTAGAAGTCGTATACACTTGAGCTACTTAAGGACATACTAAGCTTACGTAGCATGGATTACATAGGCTCTTAAAATAGGATGAGATTATAAACCCATGGGAAAGGGAACAGATGACACGAGGCAGCCAATAAGAGAGTGACATGTGGCAACACCTCAAGCACGGAGTTGACCCACCAACTACTTGGGGGTGGGGGTGGACCCCACTGCCATGTGGCAGCCCCTAAGTGGTTGCATAGTTACGGTGGTCCAATAAGGTTTGGACACGTGTCACCCTTAGAGGATGACATGTGTCACCTCCTAACCCATCCTACATATGTATGTATTGTGACTAAGAACTTCAGTTCTTAGCCAAAACTTCAGCAGCCAAAGAAAAGGAAAAACGTGAAAGAGCAAAAAGAAAGGCAGCCATGGTTTTTAGAAATTAAAGGTAAGTTCTTCAATTTTCCTCCGTGAATTAATTATGTACGGTGTTCCTCAACCACATGGAGATGTATATATGTATATTACAATATCTACAGAGTTATTCCTTCAGCTTTACGCCTATAAAAGTAAGAAAGAAGAGGAGAAAAACGTTGGAGGGCAAGAAGAGGAGCTATGTATTTGGGGACTGCTAAGGTAATCCTCCGAGTTTTATTCTGTGTATTAATTAATTTAGATGTCCCACAGATATATAATGGTTTTTTATAACATAAAATCTCACTTTGGAGCAGCGGAGGAGTAATACCAACAGCCTGCTCAATTTCAGCACTGTTGGAGAAGTTCCGAGTTGTAATTTGGCAGTTTTGGCCAAATTCGGGTAAGGTAATGTTTCTCCTTTAAATTTGGACTTTATGGTATTTTTATGGAGTTTATTATAGGCCTTTTGTGTGGATGGAAACGTGAAAATGAGATAGGAATGCTTGGCATTGGAGACAATCCAAATTCTAGTCGTTATAGTTGAATTGTCGTCGAAGTAAAGTATTGCTCGTGTGAGGTGCTGCTGCAGGGGTGTGGTGTGCTGTTTAAGGGACTAAATGTGTTCTAAAAGGGGTAGGGGTGCTTCTGGTTGAAGCACATGATCCCTCGTTTTGTATAAGTAAAGGTTCTACAAAATAAAGTCTAGACACCCTATTTTGGTATCGTAGCTCCGAACGAGTCGTTTAGATTTTATGTTGTATATTGTTGATGTGAAATTCTTAAACATATGTTTCATGTTGTTTTTGGTTGGATGTAGGTATTAGGAGTGGAATTGGAAATTCATATAGGGCACATTATACGGGAGGTGTTGCCCGATTTTCGTAAACTCTTTAACTAGTTAAGAAACTAGTCGAGAAAGCAAGCGAAGGGTTGAGTTCTATGAATACTTATGTGTATCCTAAGGTGATGGAAGGAAAGGGTTGTTAATACTTGTATTTCTTTTATTCTACTTAGGTTTAAAGGACGACGA